>NW_025963337.1:0-43992 GCF_020740725.1 Corvus hawaiiensis | reverse complement strand
GCTAAAGCCGGAAGGGGCAGGGCTAAAGCCGGAAGGGGCGGGGCTAAAGGGGGGGGGCTTGCCGGGGCTCTAGGGGCCGTAGGGGGGAGGCTAAAAGGGGAATGGGCGAGGCAGAATCGTGTATGGGATGGGCTAAAGGGGGAAAGGCTGTGGCTGAAGGCGGAATGGGCGTGGCTAAAGGGGGAATGGGCGGGGCCAAGGGCGGGGTGGGCGGGGCTAAGGGCGGAGTGGGCGGGGCTAAAGCCGGAAGTGGGCGGGGCTAAAGCCGGAAGGGGCGGGGCTAAAGGGGGGGGCTTGCCGGGGCTCTAGGGGCCGTAGGGGGGAGGCTAAAAGGGGAATGGGCGAGGCAGAATCGTGTATGGGCAGGGCTAAAGGGGGAAAGGCCGTGGCTGAAGGCGGAATGGGCGTGGCTAAAGGGAAAATGGGCGGGGCCAAGGGCGGGGTGGGCGGGGCCAAGGGCGGGGTGGGCGGGGCTAATGGCGGAGTGGGCGGGGCTAAAGCCGGAAGGGGCGGGGCTAAGGGGGGGGGCTTGCCGGGGCTCTAGGGGCCGTAGGGGGGAGGCTAAAAGGGGAATGGGCGAAGCAGAATCGTGTATGGGCAGGGCTAAAGGGGGAAAGGCCGTGGCTGAAGGCGGAATGGGCGTGGCTAAAGGGGGAATGGGCGGGGCCAAGGGCGGGGTGGGCGGGGCCAAGGGCGGGGTGTGCGGGGCTAAGGGCGGGGTGGGCGGGGCTAAAGCCGGAAGGGGCGGGGCTAAAGGGGGGGGCTTGCCGGGGCTCTAGGGGCCGTAGGGGGGAGGCTAAAAGGGGAATGGGCGAGGCAGAATCGTGTATGGGCAGGGCTAAAGGGGGAAAGGCTGTGGCTGAAGGCGGAATGGGCGTGGCTAAAGGGAAAATGGGCGGGGCCAAGGGCGGGGTGGGCGGGGCTAAGGGCGGAGTGGGCGGGGCTAAAGCCGGAAGGGGCGGGGCTAAAGCCGGAAGGGGCGGGGCTAAAGGGGAGGCTTGCCGGGGCTCTAGGGGCCGTAGGGGGGAGGCTAAAAGGGGAATGGGCGAGGCAGAATCGTGTATGGGCAGGGCTAAAGGGGGGAAAGGCCGTGGCTGAAGGCGGAATGGGCGTGGCTAAAGGTGGGAATGGGCGGGGCCAAGGGCGGGGTGGGCGGGGCTAAGGGCGGAGTGGGGCGGGGCTAAAGCCGGAAGGGGCGGGCTAAAGCCGGAAGGGGCGGGGCTAAAGGTGGGGGGCTTGCCGGGGCTCTAGGGGCCGTAGGGGGGAGGCTAAAAGGGGAATGGGCGAGGCAGAATCGTGTATGGGCAGGGCTAAAGGGGGAAAGGCCGTGGCTAAAGGCGGAATGGGCGTGGCTAAAAGGAAAATGGGCGGGGCCAAGGGCGGGGTGGGCGGGGCTAAGGGCGGAGTGGGCGGGGTAAAGCCGGAAGGGGCGGGGCTAAAGCCGGAAGGGGCGGGGCTAAAGGGGGGGGCTTGCCGGGGCTCTAGGGACCGTAGGGGGGAGGCTAAAAGGGGAATGGGCGAGGCAGAATCGTGTATGGGCAGGGCTAAAGGGGGAAAGGCCGTGGCTGAAGGCGGAATGGGCGTGGCTAAAGGGGGAATGGGCGGGGCCAAGGGCGGGGTGGGCGGGGCTAAGGGCGGGGTGGGCGGGGCTAAGGGCGGAGTGGGCGGGGCTAAAGCCGGAAGGGGCGGGGCTAAAAAGGGGGGCTTGCCGGGGCTCTAGGGCCGTAGGGGGGAGGCTAAAAGGGGAATGGGCGAGGCAGAATCGTGTATGGGCAGGGCTAAAGGGGGAAAGGCCGTGGCTGAAGGCGGAATGGGCGTGGCTAAAGGGAAAATGGGCGGGGCCAAGGGCGGGGTGGGCGGGGGCTAAGGGCGGGGTGGGCGGGGGTAAAGCCGGAAGGGGCGGGGCTAAAACCGGTAGGGGCGGGGCTAAGGGGGTGGGGCATGCCGGGGCTCTAGGGGCCGTAGGGGGGAGGCTAAAAGGGGAATGGGCGAGGCAGAATCGTGTATGGGCAGGGCTAAAGGGGGAAAGGCCGTGGCTGAAGGCGGAATGGGCGTGGCTAAAGGGGGAATGGGCGGGGGCCAAGGGCGGGGTGGGCGGGGCCAAGGGCGGGGTGGGCGGGGCCAAGGGCGGAGTGGGCGGGGCTAAAGCCGGAAGGGGCGGGGCTAAAGGGGGGGGCTTGCCGGGGCTCTAGGGGCCGTAGGGGGGAGGCTAAAGGGGAATGGGCGAGGCAGAATCGTGTATGGGCAGGGCTAAAAGAAGAAAGGCCGTGGCTGAAGGCGGAATGGGCGTGGCTAAAGGGAAAATGGGCGGGGCCAAGGGCGCGGTGGGCGGGGCTAAGGGCGGAGTGGGCGGGGCTAAAGCCGGAAGGGGCGGGGCTAAAGCCAAAAGGGGCGGGGCTAAAGGGGGGGGCTTGCCGGGGCTCTAGGGGCCGTAGGGGGGAGGCTAAAAGGGGAATGGGCGAGGCAGAATCGTGTATGGGCAGGGCTAAAGGGGGAAAGGCCGTGGCTGAAGGCGGAATCGGCGTGGCTAAAGGGGGAATGGGCGAAGCCAAGGGCGGGGTGGGCGGGGCTAAGGGCGGAGTGGGCGGGGCTAAAGCCGGAGTGGGCGGGGCGAAAGCCGGAAGGGGCGGGGCTAAAGGGGGGGGGCTTGCCGGGGCTCTAGGGCCGTAGGGGGGAGGCTAAAAGGGGAATGGGCGAGGCAGAATCGTGTATGGGCAGGGCTAAAGGGGGAAAGGCCGTGGCTGAAGGCGGAATGGGCGTGGCTAAAGGGGGAATGGGCGGGGCCAAGGGCGGGGTGGGCGGGGCTAAGGGCGGAGTGGGCGGGGCTAAAGCCGGAAGGGGCGGGGCTAAAGGGGGGGGCTTGCCGGGCCTCTAGGGGCCGTAGGGGGGAGGCTAAAAGGGGAATGGGCGAGGCAGAATCGTGTATGGGCAGGGCTAAAGGGGGAAAGGCCGTGGCTGAAGGCGGAATGGGCGTGGCTAAAGGGAAAATGGGCGGGGCCAAGGGCGGGGTGGGCGGGGCTAAAGCCGGAAGGGGCGGGGCTAAAGCCGGAAGGGGCGGGGCTAAAGCCGGAAGGGGCGGGGCTAAAGGGGGGGGGCTTGCCGGGGCTCTAGGGGCCGTAGGGGGGAGGCTAAAAGGGGAATGGGCGAGGCAGAATCGTGTATGGGCAGGGCTAAAGGGGGAAAGGCCGTGGCTGAAGGCGGAATGGGCGTGGCTAAAGGTGGGAATGGGCGGGGCCAAGGGCGGGGTGGGCGGGGCTAAGGGCGGAGTGGGCGGGGCTAAAGCCGGAAGTGGGCGGGGCTAAAGCCGGAAGGGGCGGGGCTAAAGGGGGGGGCTTGCCGGGGCTCTAGGGGCCGTAGGGGGGAGGCTAAAAGGGGAATGGGCGAGGCAGAATCGTGTATGGGCAGGGCTAAAGGGGAAAGGCCGTGGCTGAAGGCGGAATGGGCGTGGCTAAAGGGAAAATGGGCGGGGCCAAGGGCGGGGTGGGCGGGGCTAAAGCCGGAAGGGGCGGGGCTAAAGCCGGAAGGGGCGGGGCTAAAGGGGGGGGGGCTTGCCGGGGCTCTAGGGGCTGTAGGGGGGAGGCTAAAAGGGGAATGGGCGAGGCAGAATCGTGTATGGGCAGGGCTAAAGGGGGAAAGGCCGTGGCTGAAGGCGGAATGGGCGTGGCTAAAGGGGGAATGGGCGAAGCCAAGGGCGGGGTGGGCGGGGCTAAGGGCGGGGTGGGCGGGGCTAAAGCCGGAGTGGGCGGGGCGAAAGCCGGAAGGGGCGGGGCTAAAGGGGGGGGGCTTGCCGGGGCTCTAGGGGCCGTAGGGGGGAGGCTAAAAGGGGAATGGGCGAGGCAGAATCGTGTATGGGCAGGGCTAAAGGGGGAAAGGCCGTGGCTGAAGGCGGAATGGGCGTGGCTAAAGGGGGAATGGGCGGGGCTAAAGCCAAAAGGGGCGGGGCTAAAGGGGGGGGGCTTGCCGGGGCTCTAGGGGCCGTAGGGGGGAGGCTAAAAGGGGAATGGGCGAGGCAGAATCGTGTATGGGCAGGGCTAAAGGGGGAAAGGCCGTGGCTGAAGGCGGAATGGGCGTGGCTAAAGGGGGAATGGGCGAAGCCAAGGGCGGGGTGGGCGGGGCTAAGGGCGGAGTGGGCGGGGCTAAAGCCGGAAGGGGCGGGGCTAAAGGGGGGGGCTTGCCGGGGCTCTAGGGGCCGTAGGGGGGAGGCTAAAAGGGGAATGGGCGAGGCAGAATCGTGTATAGGCAGGGCTAAAGGGGGAAAGGCCGTGGCTGAAGGCGGAATGGGCGTGGCTAAAGGGAAAATGGGCGGGGCCAAGGGCGGGGTGGGCGGGGCCAAGGGCGGAGTGGGCGGGGCTAAGGGCGGAGTGGGCGGGGCTAAAGCCGGAAGGGGCGGGGCTAAAGCCGGAAGGGGCGGGGCTAAGGGGGGGGGCTTGCCGGGGCTCTAGAGGCCGTAGGGGGGAGGCTAAAAGGGGAATGGGCGAAGCAGAATCGTGTATGGGCAGGGCTAAAGGGGGAAAGGCCGTGGCTGAAGGCGGAATGGGCGTGGCTAAAGGTGGGAATGGGCGGGGCCAAGGGCGGGGTGGGCGGGGCTAAGGGCGGAGTGGGCGGGGCTAAAGCCGGAGTGGGCGGGGCTAAAGCCGGAAGGGGCGGGGGCTAAAGGGGGGGGCTTGCCGGGGCTCTAGGGGCCGTAGGGGGGAGGCTAAAAGGGGAATGGGCGAGGCAGAATCGTGTATGGGCAGGGCTAAAGGGGGAAAGGCCGTGGCTGAAGGCGGAATGGGCGTGGCTAAAGGGGGAATGGGCGGGGACAAGGGCGGGGTGGGCGGGGCCAAGGGCGGGGTGGGCGGGGCTAAGGGCGGGGTGGGAGGGGCTAAAGCCGGAAGGGGCGGGGCTAAAGGGGGGGGGCTTGCCGGGGCTCTAGGGGCCGTAGGGGGGAGGCTAAAAGGGGAATGGGCGAGGCAGAATCGTGTATGGGCAGGGCTAAAGGGGCAAAGGCCGTGGCTGAAGGCGGAATGGGCGTGGCTAAAGGGAAAATGGGCGGGGCCAAGGGCGCGGTGGGCGGGGCTAAGGGCGGAGTGGGCGGGGCTAAAGCCGGAAGGGGCGGGGCTAAAGGGGGGCTTGCCGGGGCTCTAGGGGCCGTAGGGGGGAGGCTAAAAGGGGAATGGGCGAGGCAGAATCGTGTATGGGCAGGGCTAAAGGGGGAAAGGCCGTGGCTGAAGGCGGAATGGGCGTGGCTAAAGGTGGGAATGGGCGGGGCCAAGGGCGGGGTGGGCGGGGCTAAGGGCGGAGTGGGCGGGGCTAAAGCCGGAAGTGGGCGGGGCTAAAGCCGGAAGGGGCGGGGCTAAAGGGGGGGGCTTGCCGGGGCTCTAGGGGCCGTAGGGGGGAGGCTAAAAGGGGAATGGGCGAGGCAGAATCGTGTATGGGCAGGGCTAAAGGGGAAAGGCCGTGGCTGAAGGCGGAATGGGCGTGGCTAAAGGGGGAATGGGCGAAGCCAAGGGCGGGGTGGGCGGGGCTAAGGGCGGAGTGGGCGGGGCTAAAGCCGGAGTGGGCGGGGCGAAAGCCGGAAGGGGCGGGGCTAAAGGGGGGGGGCTTGCCGGGGCTCTAGGGGCCGTAGGGGGGAGGCTAAAAGGGGAATGGGCGAGGCAGAATCGTGTATGGGCAGGGCTAAAGGGGGAAAGGCCGTGGCTGAAGGCGGAATGGGCGTGGCTAAAGGGGGAATGGGCGGGGCCAAGGGCGGGGCGGGGGGGCTAAGGGCGGAGTGGGCGGGGCTAAAGCCGGAAGGGGCGGGGCTAATGGGGGGGGCTTGCCGGGGCTCTAGGGGCCGTAGGGGGGAGGCTAAAAGGGGAATGGGCGAGGCAGAATCGTGTATAGGCAGGGCTAAAGGGGGAAAGGCCGTGGCTGAAGGCGGAATGGGCGTGGCTAAAGGGAAAATGGGCGGGGCCAAGGGCGGGGTGGGCGGGGCCAAGGGCGGAGTGGGCGGGGCTAAGGGCGGAGTGGGCGGGGCTAAAGCCGAAGTGGGCGGGGCTAAAGCCGGAAGGGGCGGGGCTAAAGGGGGGGCTTGCCGGGGCTCTAGGGGCCGTAGGGGGGAGGCTAAAAGGGGAATGGGCGAAGCAGAATCGTGTATGGGCAGGGCTAAAGGGGGAAAGGCCGTGGCTGAAGGCGGAATGGGCGTGGCTAAAGGGAAAATGGGCGGGGGCCAAGGGCGGGGTGGGCGGGGCCAAGGGCGGAGTGGGCGGGGCTAAGGGCGGAGTGGGCGGGGCTAAAGCCGGAAGGGGCGGGGCTAAAGGGGGGGGGGCTTGCCGGGGCTCTAGGGGCCGTAGGGGGGAGGCTAAAAGGGGAATGGGCGAGGCAGAATCGTGTATGGGCAGGGCTAAAGGGGGAAAGGCCGTGGCTGAAGGCGGAATGGGCGTGGCTAAAGGGAAAATGGGCGGGGCCAAGGGCGGGGTGGGCGGGGCTAAAGCCGGAAGGGGCGGGGCTAAAGCCGGAAGGGGCGGGGCTAAGGGGGGGGGCTTGCCGGGGCTCTAGGGGCCGTAGGGGGGAGGCTAAAAGGGGAATAGGCGAAGCAGAATCGTGTATGGGCAGGGCTAAAGGGGGGAAAGGCCGTGGCTGAAGGCGGAATGGGCGTGGCTAAAGGGAAAATGGGCGGGGCCAAGGGCGCGGTGGGCGGGGCTAAGGGCGGAGTGGGCGGGGCTAAAGCCGGAAGGGGCGGAGCTAAAGGGGGGGCTTGCCGGGGCTCTAGGGGCCGTAGGGGGGAGGCTAAAAGGGGAATGGGCGAGGCAGAATCGTGTATGGGCAGGGCTAAAGGGGGAAAGGCCGTGGCTGAAGGCGGAATGGGCGTGGCTAAAGGGGGAATGGGCGGGGCCAAGGGCGGGGTGGGCGGGGCCAAGGTCGGGGTGGGCGGGGCTAAGGGCGGAGTGGGCGGGGCTAAAGCCGGAAGGGGCGGGGCTAAAGGGGGGGCTTGCCGGGGCTCTAGGGGCCGTAGGGGGGAGGCTAAAAGGGGAATGGGCGAGGCAGAATCGTGTATGGGCAGGGCTAAAGGGGGAAAGGCCGTGGCTAAAGGCGGAATGGGCGTGGCTAAAAGGAAAATGGGCGGGGCCAAGGGCGGGGTGGGCGGGGCTAAGGGCGGAGTGGGCGGGGCTAAAGCCGGAAGGGGCGGGGCTAAAGCCGGAAGGGGCGGGGCTAAAGGGGGGGGCTTGCCGGGGCTCTAGGGGCCGTAGGGGGGAGGCTAAAAGGGGAATGGGCGAGGCAGAATCGTGTATGGGCAGGGCTAAAGGGGGAAAGGCCGTGGCTGAAGGCGGAATGGGCGTGGCTAAAGGGGGAATGGGCGGGGGCCAAGGGCGGGGTGGGCGGGGCCAAGGGCGGGGTGGGCGGGGCCAAGGGCGGAGTGGGCGGGGCTAAAGCCGGAAGGGGCGGGGCTAAAGGGGGGGGCTTGCCGGGGCTCTAGGGGCCGTAGGGGGGAGGCTAAAGGGGAATGGGCGAGGCAGAATCGTGTATGGGCAGGGCTAAAAGGGGAAAGGCCGTGGCTGAAGGCGGAATGGGCGTGGCTAAAGGGAAAATGGGCGGGGCCAAGGGCGCGGTGGGCGGGGCTAAGGGCGGAGTGGGCGGGGCTAAAGCCGGAAGGGGCGGGGCTAAAGCCAAAAGGGGCGGGGCTAAAGGGGGGGGCTTGCCGGGGCTCTAGGGGCCGTAGGGGGGAGGCTAAAAGGGGAATGGGCGAGGCAGAATCGTGTATGGGCAGGGCTAAAGGGGGAAAGGCCGTGGCTGAAGGCGGAATGGGCGTGGCTAAAGGGGGAATGGGCGAAGCCAAGGGCGGGGTGGGCGGGGCTAAGGGCGGAGTGGGCGGGGCTAAAGCCGGAGTGGGCGGGGCGAAAGCCGGAAGGGGCGGGGCTAAAGGGGGGGGGCTTGCCGGGGCTCTAGGGGCCGTAGGGGGGAGGCTAAAAGGGGAATGGGCGAGGCAGAATCGTGTATGGGCAGGGCTAAAGGGGGAAAGGCCGTGGCTGAAGGCGGAATGGGCGTGGCTAAAGGGGGAATGGGCGGGGCCAAGGGCGGGGTGGGCGGGGCTAAGGGCGGAGTGGGCGGGGCTAAAGCCGGAAGGGGCGGGGCTAAAGGGGGGGCTTGCCGGGGCTCTAGGGGCCGTAGGGGGGAGGCTAAAAGGGGAATGGGCGAGGCAGAATCGTGTATGGGCAGGGCTAAAGGGGGAAAGGCCGTGGCTGAAGGCGGAATGGGCGTGGCTAAAGGGAAAATGGGCGGGGCCAAGGGCGGGGTGGGCGGGGCTAAGGGCGGAAGGGGCGGGGCTAAAGCCGGAAGGGGCGGGGCTAAAGCCGGAAGGGGCGGGGCTAAAGGGGGGGGCTTGCCGGGGCTCTAGGGGCCGTAGGGGGGAGGCTAAAAGGGGAATGGGCGAGGCAGAATCGTGTATGGGCAGGGCTAAAGGGGGAAAGGCCGTGGCTGAAGGCGGAATGGGCGTGGCTAAAGGTGGGAATGGGCGGGGCCAAGGGCAGGGTGGGCGGGGCCAAGGGCGGGGTGGGCGGGGCTAAGGGCGGGGTGGGCGGGGCTAAAGCCGGAAGGGGCGGGGCTAAAGGGGGGGGCTTGCCGGGCCTCTAGGGGCCGTAGGGGGGAGGCTAAAAGGGGAATGGGCGAGGCAGAATCGTGTATGGGCAGGGCTAAAGGGGGAAAGGCCGTGGCTGAAGGCGGAATGGGCGTGGCTAAAGGGAAAATGGGCGGGGCCAAGGGCGGGGTGGGCGGGGCTAAGGGCGGAGTGGGCGGGGCTAAAGCCGGAAGGGGCGGGGCTAAAGGGGGGCTTGCCGGGGCTCTAGGGGCCGTAGGGGGGAGGCTAAAAGGGGAATGGGCGAGGCAGAATCGTGTATAGGCAGGGCTAAAGGGGGAAAGGCCATGGCTGAAGGCGGAATGGGCGTGGCTAAAGGGAAAATGGGCGGGGGCCAAGGGCGGGGTGGGCGGGGCCAAGGGCGGAGTGGGCGGGGCTAAGGGCGGAGTGGGCGGGGCTAAAGCCGGAAGGGGCGGGGCTAAAGGGGGGGGGGGCTTGCCGGGGCTCTAGGGGCCGTAGGGGGGAGGCTAAAAGGGGAATGGGCGAGGCAGAATCGTGTATGGGCAGGGCTAAAGGGGGAAAGGCCGTGGCTGAAGGCGGAATGGGCGTGGCTAAAGGGAAAATGGGCGGGGCCAAGGGCGGGGTGGGCGGGGCTAAAGCCGGAAGGGGCGGGGCTAAAGCCGGAAGGGGCGGGGCTAAGGGGGGGGGCTTGCCGGGGCTCTAGGGGCCGTAGGGGGGAGGCTAAAAGGGGAATAGGCGAAGCAGAATCGTGTATGGGCAGGGCTAAAGGGGGAAAGGCCGTGGCTTGAAGGCGGAATGGGCGTGGCTA
This sequence comes from Corvus hawaiiensis, assembly GCF_020740725.1. Taxonomy (NCBI): domain Eukaryota; kingdom Metazoa; phylum Chordata; class Aves; order Passeriformes; family Corvidae; genus Corvus; species Corvus hawaiiensis. The sequence goes on along the minus strand of NW_025963337.1, from coordinate 34,630 downwards.
AAGGGGGAATGGGCGGGGCCAAGGGCGGGGTGGGCGGGGCCAAGGGCGGGGTGGGCGGGGCTAAGGGCGGAGTGGGCGGGGCTAAAGCCGGAAGGGGCGGGGCTAAAGGGGGGGGGCTTGCCGGGGCTCTAGGGGCCGTAGGGGGGAGGCTAAAAGGGGAATGGGCGAGGCAGAATCGTGTATGGGCAGGGCTAAAGGGGGAAAGGCCGTGGCTGAAGGCGGAATGGGCGTGGCTAAAGGGAAAATGGGCGGGGCCAAGGGCGGGGTGGGCGGGGCCAAGGGCGGGGGTGGGGCGGGGCTAATGGCGGAGTGGGCGGGGCTAAAGCCGGAAGGGGCGGGGCTAAGGGGGGGGGCTTGCCGGGGCTCTAGGGGCCGTAGGGGGGAGGCTAAAAGGGGAATGGGCGAAGCAGAATCGTGTATGGGCAGGGCTAAAGGGGGAAAGGCCGTGGCTGAAGGCGGAATGGGCGTGGCTAAAGGGGGAATGGGCGGGGCCAAGGGCGGGGTGGGCGGGGCCAAGGGCGGGGTGGGCGGGGCTAAGGGCGGAGTGGGCGGGGCTAAAGCCGGAAGGGGCGGGGCTAAAGGGGGGGGCTTGCCGGGGCTCTAGGGGCCGTAGGGGGGAGGCTAAAAGGGGAATGGGCGAGGCAGAATCGTGTATGGGCAGGGCTAAAGGGGGAAAGGCTGTGGCTGAAGGCGGAATGGGCGTGGCTAAAGGGAAAATGGGCGGGGCCAAGGGCGGGGTGGGCGGGGCTAAGGGCGGAGTGGGCGGGGCTAAAGCCGGAAGGGGCGGGGCTAAAGCCGGAAGGGGCGGGGCTAAAGGGGAGGCTTGCCGGGGCTCTAGGGGCCGTAGGGGGGAGGCTAAAAGGGGAATGGGCGAGGCAGAATCGTGTATGGGCAGGGCTAAAGGGGGAAAGGCCGTGGCTGAAGGCGGAATGGGCGTGGCTAAAGGTGGGAATGGGCGGGGCCAAGGGCGGGGTGGGCGGGGCTAAGGGCGGAGTGGGCGGGGCTAAAGCCGGAGTGGGCGGGGCTAAAGCCGGAAGGGGCGGGGCTAAAGGGGGGGGGGCTTGCCGGGGCTCTACGGGCCGTAGGGGGGGAGGCTAAAAGGGGAATGGGCGAGGCAGAATCGTGTATGGGCAGGGCTAAAGGGGGAAAGGCCGTGGCTAAAGGCGGAATGGGCGTGGCTAAAGGGAAAATGGGCGGGGCCAAGGGCGGGGTGGGCGGGGCTAAGGGCGGAGTGGGCGGGGTAAAGCCGGAAGGGGCGGGGCTAAAGCCGGAAGGGGCGGGGCTAAAGGGGGGGGCTTGCCGGGGCTCTAGGGGCCGTAGGGGGGAGGCTAAAAGGGGAATGGGCGAGGCAGAATCGTGTATGGGCAGGGCTAAAGGGGGAAAGGCCGTGGCTGAAGGCGGAATGGGCGTGGCTAAAGGGGGAATGGGCGGGGCCAAGGGCGGGGTGGGCGGGGCTAAGGGCGGAGTGGGCGGGGCTAAAGCCGGAAGGGGCGGGGCTAAAGGGGGGGGCTTGCCGGGGCTCTAGGGGCCGTAGGGGGGAGGCTAAAAGGGGAATGGGCGAGGCAGAATCGTGTATGGACAGGGCTAAAGGGGGAAAGGCCGTGGCTGAAGGCGGAATGGGCGTGGCTAAAGGGGGAATGGGCGGGGCTAAGGGCGGGGTGGGCGGGGCTAAAGCCGGAAGGGGCGGGGCTAAAGCCGGTAGGGGCGGGGCTAAGGGGGGGGGGCATGCCGGGGCTCTAGGGGCCGTAGGGGGGAGGCTAAAAGGGGAATGGGCGAGGCAGAATCGTGTATGGGCAGGGCTAAAGGGGGAAAGGCCGTGGCTGAAGGCGGAATGGGCGTGGCTAAAGGGGGAATGGGCGAAGCCAAGGCGGGGTGGGCGGGGCTAAGGGCGGAGTGGGCGGGGCTAAAGCCGGAAGGGGCGGGGCTAAAGCCGGAAGGGGCGGGGCTAAAGGGGAGGCTTGCCGGGGCTCTAGGGGCCGTAGGGGAGAGGCTAAAAGGGCAATGGGCGAGGCAGAATCGTGTATGGGCAGGGCTAAAGGGGGAAAGGCCGTGGCTGAAGGCGGAATGGGCGTGGCTAAAGGTGGGAATGGGCGGGGCCAAGGGCGGGGTGGGCGGGGCTAAGGGCGGAGTGGGCGGGGCTAAAGCCGGAGTGGGCGGGGCTAAAGCCGGAAGGGGCGGGGCTAAAGGGGGGGCTTGCCGGGGCTCTAGGGGCCGTAGGGGGGAGGCTAAAAGGGGAATGGGCGAGGCAGAATCGTGTATGGGCAGGGCTAAAGGGGGAAAGGCCGTGGCTGAAGGCGGAATGGGCGTGGCTAAAGGGAAAATGGGCGGGGCCAAGGGCGGGGTGGGCGGGGCTAAAGCCGGAAGGGGCGGGCTAAAGCCGGAAGGGGCGGGGCTAAAGGGGGGGGGCTTGCCGGGGCTCTAGGGGTTGTAGGGGGGAGGCTAAAAGGGGAATGGGCGAGGCAGAATCGTGTATAGGCAGGGCTAAAGGGGGAAAGGCCGTGGCTGAAGGCGGAATGGGCGTGGCTAAAGGGAAAATGGGCGGGGCCAAGGGCGGGGTGGGCGGGGCTAAGGGCGGGGTGGGCGGAGCTAAGGGCGGAGTGGGCGGGGCTAAAGCCGGAAGGGGCGGGGCTAATGGGGGGGGCTTGCCGGGGCTCTAGGGGCCGTAGGGGGGAGGCTAAAAGGCGAATGGGCGAGGCAGAATCGTGTATGGGCAGGGCTAAATGGGGAAAGGCCGTGGCTGAAGGCGGAATGGGCGTGGCTAAAAGGAAAATGGGCGGGGCCAAGGGCGCGGTGGGCGGGGCTAAGGGAGGAGTGGGCGGGGCTAAAGCCGGAAGGGGCGGGGCTAAAGCCGGAAGGGGCGGGGCTAAAGGGGGGGGGCTTGCCGGGGCTCTAGGGGCCGTAGGGGGGAGGCTAAAAGGGGAATGGGCGAGGCAGAATCGTGTATGGGCAGGGCTAAAGGGGGAAAGGCCGTGGCTGAAGGCGGAATGGGCGTGGCTAAAGGGAAAATGGGCGGGGCCAAGGGCGGGGTGGGCGGGGCTAAAGCCGGAAGGGGCGGGGCTAAAGCCGGAAGGGGCGGGGCTAAAGGGGGGGGCTTGCCGGGGCTCTAGGGGCCGTAGGGGGGAGGCTAAAAGGGGAATGGGCGAGGCAGAATCGTGTATGGGCAGGGCTAAAGGGGGAAAGGCCGTGGCTAAAGGCGGAATGGGCGTGGCTAAAAGGAAAATGGGCGGGGCCAAGGGCGGGGTGGGCGGGGCTAAGGGCGGAGTGGGCGGGGCTAAAGCCGGAAGGGGCGGGGCTAAAGCCGGAAGGGGCGGGGCTAAAGGGGGGGGCTTGCCGGGGCTCTAGGGGCCGTAGGGGGGAGGCTAAAAGGGGAATGGGCGAGGCAGAATCGTGTATGGGCAGGGCTAAAGGGGGAAAGGCCGTGGCTGAAGGCGGAATGGGCGTGGCTAAAGGGAAAATGGGCGGGGCCAAGGGCGCGGTGGGCGGGGCTAAGGGCGGAGTGGGCGGGGCTAAAGCCGGACGGGGCGGGCTAAAGGGGGGGGCTTGCCGGGGCTCTAGGGGCCGTAGGGGGGAGGCTAAAAGGGGAATGGGCGAGGCAGAATCGTGTATGGGCAGGGCTAAAGGGGGAAAGGCCGTGGCTGAAGGCGGAATGGGCGTGGCTAAAGGGGGAATGGGCGAAGCCAAGGGCGGGGTGGGCGGGGCTAAGGGCGGGGTGGGCGGGGCTAAAGCCGGAGTGGGCAGGGCGAAAGCCGGAAGGGGCGGGGCTAAAGGGGGGGGGCTTGCCGGGGCTCTAGGGGCCGTAGGGGGGAGGCTAAAAGGGGAATGGGCGAGGCAGAATCGTGTATGGGCAGGGCTAAAGAGGGAAAGGCCGTGGCTGAAGGCGGAATGGGCGTGGCTAAAGGGGGAATGGGCGGGGCTAAAGCCAAAAGGGGCGGGGCTAAAGGGGGGGGCTTGCCGGGGCTCTAGGGGCCGTAGGGGGGAGGCTAAAAGGGGAATGGGCGAGGCAGAATCGTGTATGGGCAGGGCTAAAGGGGGAAAGGCCGTGGCTGAAGGCGGAATGGGCGTGGCTAAAGGGGGAATGGGCGAAGCCAAGGGCGGGGTGGGCGGGGCTAAGGGCGGAGTGGGCGGGGCTAAAGCCGGAGTGGGCGGGGCGAAAGCGGAAGGGGCGGGGCTAAAGGGGGGGGGCTTGCCGGGCTCTAGGGCCGTAGGGGGGAGGCTAAAAGGGGAATGGGCGAGGCAGAATCGTGTATGGGCAGGGCTAAAGGGGGAAAGGCCGTGGCTGAAGGCGGAATGGGCGTGGCTAAAGGGGGAATGGGCGGGGCCAAGGGCGGGGCGGGGGGGCTAAGGGCGGAGTGGGCGGGGCTAAAGCCGGAAGGGGCGGGGCTAAAGGGGGGGGCTTGCCGGGGCTCTAGGGGCCGTAGGTGGGAGGCTAAAAGGGGAATGGGCGAGGCAGAATCGTGTATAGGCAGGGCTAAACGGGGAAAGGCCGTGGCTGAAGGCGGAATGGGCGTGGCTAAAGGGAAAATGGGCGGGGCCAAGGGCGGGGTGGGCGGGGCCAAGGGCGGAGTGGGCGGGGCTAAGGGCCGAGTGGGCGGGGCTAAAGCCGGAAGGGGCGGGGCTAAAGCCGGAAGGGGCGGGGCTAAGGGGGGGGCTTGCCGGGGCTCTAGGGGCCGTAGGGGGGAGGCTAAAAGGGGAATGGGCGAAGCAGAATCGTGTATGGGCAGGGCTAAAGGGGGAAAGGCCGTGGCTGAAGGCGGAATGGGCGTGGCTAAAGGTGGGAATGGGCGGGGCCAAGGGCGGGGTGGGCGGGGCCAAGGGCGGGGTGGGCGGGGCTAAGGGCGGGGTGGGCGGGGCTAAAGCCGGAAGGGGCGGGGCTAAAGGGGGGGGCTTGCCGGGGCTCTAGGGGCCGTAGGGGGGAGGCTAAAAGGGGAATGGGCGAGGCAGAATCGTGTATGGGCAGGGCTAAAGGGGCAAAGGCCGTGGCTGAAGGCGGAATGGGCGTGGCTAAAGGGAAAATGGGCGGGGCCAAGGGCGGGGTGGGCGGGGCTAAGGGCGGAGTGGGCGGGGCTAAAGCCGGAAGGGGCGGGGCTAAAGGGGGGCTTGCCGGGGCTCTAGGGGCCGTAGGGGGGAGGCTAAAAGGGGAATGGGCGAGGCAGAATCGTGTATGGGCAGGGCTAAAGGGGGAAAGGCCGTGGCTGAAGGCGGAATGGGCGTGGCTAAAGGGGGAATGGGCGGGGCCAATGGCGGGGTGGGCGGGGCCAAGGGCGGAGTGGGCGGGGCTAAGGGCGGAGTGGGCGGGGCTAAAGCCGGAAGGGGCGGGGCTAAAGCCGGAAGGGGCGGGGCTAAAGGGGAGGCTTGCCGGGGCTCTAGGGGCCGTAGGGGGGAGGCTAAAAGGGGAATGGGCGAGGCAGAATCGTGTATGGGCAGGGCTAAAGGGGGAAAGGCCGTGGCTGAAGGCGGAATGGGCGTGGCTAAAGGTGGGAATGGGCGGGGCCAAGGGCGGGGTGGGCGGGGCTAAGGGCGGAGTGGGCGGGGCTAAAGCCGGAAGTGGGCGGGGCTAAAGCCGGAAGGGGCGGGGCTAAAGGGGGGGGCTTGCCGGGGCTCTAGGGGCCGTAGGGGGGAGGCTAAAAGGGGAATGGGCGAGGCAGAATCGTGTATAGGCAGGGCTAAAGGGGGAAAGGCTGTGGCTGAAGGCGGAATGGGCGTGGCTAAAGGGAAAATGGGCGGGGGCCAAGGGCGGGGTGGACGGGGCCAAGGGCGGAGTGGGCGGGGCTAAGGGCGGAGTGGGCGGGGCTAAAGCCGGAAGGGGCGGGGCTAAAGGGGGGGGCTTGCCGGGGCTCTAGGGGCTGTAGGGGGGAGGCTAAAAGGGGAATGGGCGAGGCAGAATCGTGTATGGGCAGGGCTAAACGGGGAAAGGCCGTGGCTGAAGGCGGAATGGGCGTGGCTAAAGGGAAAATGGGCGGGGCCAAGGGCGGGGTGGGCGGGGCTAAGGGAGGAGTGGGCGGGGCTAAAGGCGGAGTGGGCGGGGCTAAAGCCGGAAGGGGCGGGGCTAAAGGGGGGGGCTTGCCGGGGCTCTAGGGGCCGTAGGGGGGAGGCTAAAAGGGGAATGGGCGAGGCAGAATCGTGTATGGGCAGGGCTAAAGGGGGAAAGGCCGTGGCTGAAGGCGGAATGGGCGTGGCTAAAGGGAAAATGGGCGGGGCCAAGGGCGGGGTGGGCGGGGCTAAGGGCGGAGTGGGCGGGGCTAAAGCCGGAAGGGGCGGGGCTAAAGGGGGGGGCTTGCCGGGGCTCTAGGGGCCGTAGGGGGGAGGCTAAAAGGGAGATGGGCGAGGCAGAATCGTGTATGGGCAGGGCTAAAGGGGGAAAGGCCGTGGCTGAAGGCGGAATGGGCGGGGCTAAAGGGAAAATGGGCGGGGGCCAAGGGCGCGGTGGGCGGGGCTAAGGGCGGAGTGGGCGGGGCTAAAGCCGGAGGGGGCGGGGTTAAAGCCGGAAGGGGCGGGGCTAAAGGGGGGGCTTGCCGGGGCTCTAGGGGCCGTAGGGGGGAGGCTAAAAGGGGAATGGGCGAGGCAGAATCGTGTATGGGCAGGGCTAAAGGGGAAAGGCCGTGGCTGAAGGCGGAATGGGCGTGGCTAAAGGGGGAATGGGCGGGGCCAAGGGCGGGGTGGGCGGGGCTAAGGGCGGAGTGGGCGGTGCTAAAGCCGGAAGGGGCGGGGCTAAAGCCGGAAGGGGCGGGGCTAAAGGGGGGGGCTTGCCGGGGCTCTAGGGGCCGTAGGGGGGAGGCTAAAAGGGGAATGGGCGAGGCAGAATCGTGTATGGGCAGGGCTAAAGGGGGAAAGGCCGTGGCTGAAGGCGGAATGGGCGTGGCTAAAGGGGAATGGGCGGGGCCAAGGGCGGGGGGGGCGGGGCTAAAGGCGGAGTGGGCGGGGCTAAAGCCGGAAGGGGCGGGGCTAAAAGGGGGGCTTGCCGGGGCTCTAGGGGCCGTAGGGGGGAGGCTAAAAGGGGAATGGGCGAGGCAGAATCGTGTATAGGCAGGGCTAAAGGGGGAAAGGCCATGGCTGAAGGCGGAATGGGCGTGGCTAAAGGTGGGAATGGGCGGGGCCAAGGGCGGGGTGGGCGGGGCCAAGGGCGGAGTGGGCGGGGCTAAGGGCGGAGTGGGCGGGGCTAAAGCCGGAAGGGGCGGGGCTAAAGGGGGGGGGCTTGCCGGGGCTCTAGGGGCCGTAGGGGGGAGGCTAAAAGGGGAATGGGCGAGGCAGAATCGTGTATGGGCAGGGCTAAAGGGGGAAAGGCCGTGGCTGAAGGCGGAATGGGCGTGGCTAAAGGGAAAATGGGCGGGGCCAAGGGCGGGGTGGGCGGGGCTAAAGCCGGAAGGGGCGGGGCTAAAGCCGGAAGGGGCGGGGCTAAGGGGGGGGGCTTGCCGGGGCTCTAGGGGCCGTAGGGGGGAGGCTAAAAGGGGAATGGGCGAGGCAGAATCGTGTATGGGCAGGGCTAAAGGGGGAAAGGCCGTGGCTGAAGGCGGAATGGGCGTGGCTAAAGGGGGAATGGGCGGGGCCAAGGGCGGGGTGGGCGGGGCGGGCGGGGTGGGCGGGGCTAAGGGCGGAGTGGGCGGGGCTAAAGCCGGAAGGGGCGGGGCTAAAGGGGGGGGCTTGCCGGGCCTCTAGGGGCCGTAGGGGGGAGGCTAAAAGGGGAATGGGCGAGGCAGAATCGTGTATGGGCAGGGCTAAAGGGGGAAAGGCCGTGGCTGAAGGCGGAATGGGCGTGGCTAAAGGGAAAATGGGCGGGGCCAAGGGCGGGGTGGGCGGGGCTAAGGGCGGAGTGGGCGGGGCTAAAGCCGGAAGGGGCGGGGCTAAAAGGGGGCTTGCCGGGGCTCTAGGGGCCGTAGGGGGGAGGCTAAAAGGGGAATGGGCGAGGCAGAATCGTGTATGGGCAGGGCTAAAGGGGGAAAGGCCGTGGCTGAAGGCGGAATGGGCGTGGCTAAAGGGAAAATGGGCGGGGCCAAGGGCGGGGTGGGCGGGGGCCAAGGGCGGGGTGGGCGGGGCTAAAGCCGGAAGGGGCGGGGCTAAAGCCGGAAGGGGCGGGGCTAAAGGGGGGGGCTTGCCGGGGCTCTAGGGGCCGTAGGGGGGAGGCTAAAGGGGAATGGGCGAGGCAGAATCGTGTATGGGCAGGGCTAAAGGGGGAAAGGCCGTGGCTGAAGGCGGAATGGGCGTGGCTAAAGGGGGAATGGGCGGGGCCAAGGGCGGGGTGGGCGGGGCCAAGGGCGGGGTGGGCGGGGCTAAAGCCGGAAGGGGCGGGGCTAAAGCCGGAAGGGGCGGGGCTAAAGGGGGGGGGCTTGCCGGGGCTCTAGGGGCCGTAGGGGGGAGGCTAAAAGGGGAATGGGCGAGGCAGAATCGTGTATGGGCAGGGCTAAAGGGGGAAAGGCCGTGGCTAAAGGCGGAATGGGCGTGGCTAAAAGGAAAATGGGCGGGGCCAAGGGCGGGGTGGGCGGGGCTAAGGGCGGAGTGGGCGGGGCTAAAGCCGGAAGGGGCGGGGCTAAAGCCGGAAGGGGCGGGGCTAAAGGGGGGGGGGCTTGCCGGGGCTCTAGGGGCCGTAGGGGGGAGGCTAAAAGGGGAATGGGCGAGGCAGAATCGTGTATGGGCAGGGCTAAAGGGGGAAAGGCCGTGGCTGAAGGCGGAATGGGCGTGGCTAAAGGGGGAATGGGCGGCGCCAAGGGCGGGGTGGGCGGGGCCAAGGGCGGGGTGGGCGCGGCCAAGGGCGGAGTGGGCGGGGCTAAAGCCGGAAGGGGCGGGGCTAAAGGGGGGGGCTTGCCGGGGCTCTAGGGGCCGTAGGGGGGGAGGCTAAAAAGGGGAATGGGCGAGGCAGAATCGTGTATGGGCAGGGCTAAAGGGGGAAAGGCCGTGGCTGAAGGCGGAATGGGCGTGGCTAAAGGGAAAATGGGCGGGGCCAAGGGCGGGGTGGGCGGGGCTAAGGGCGGAAGGGGCGGGGCTAAAGCCGGAAGGGGCGGGGCTAAAGGGGGGGGCTTGCCGGGGCTCTAGGGGCCGTAGGGGGGAGGCTAAAAGGGGAATGGGCGAGGCAGAATCGTGTATGGGCAGGGCTAAAGGGGGAAAGGCCGTGGCTGAAGGCGGAATGGGCGTGGCTAAAGGGGGAATGGGCGGGGCCATAGGCGGGGTGGGCGGGGCTAAGGGCGGAGTGGGCGGGCTAAAGCCGGAAGGGGCGGGGCTAAAGGGGGGGGCTTGCCGGGGCTCTAGGGGCCGTAGGGGGGAGGCTAAAAGGGGAATGGGCGAGGCAGAATCGTGTATGGACAGGGCTAAAGGGGGAAAGGCCGTGGCTGAAGGCGGAATGGGCGTGGCTAAAGGGGGAATGGGCGGGGCCAAGGGCGGGGTGGGCGGGGCTAAGGGCGGAGTGGGCGGGGCTAAAGCCGGAGTAGGCGGGGCTAAAGCCGGAAGGGGCGGGGCTAAAGGGGGGGGCTTGCCGGGGCTCTAGGGGCCGTAGGGGGGAGGCTAAAAGGGGAATGGGCGAGGCAGAATCGTGTATGGGCAGGGCTAAAGGGGGAAAGGCCGTGGCTGAAGGCGGAATGGGCGTGGCTAAAGGGGGAATGGGCGGGGCCAAGGGCGGGGTGGGCGGGGCTAAGGGCGGAGTGGGCGGGGCTAAAGCCGGAAGGGGCGGGGCTAAAGGGGGGGCTTGCTGGGGCTCTAGGGGCCGTAGGGGGGAAGCTAAAAGGGGAATGGGCGAGGCAGAATCGTGTATGGGCAGGGCTAAAGGGGGAAAGGCCGTGGCTGAAGGCGGAATGGGCGTGGCTAAAGGGGGAATGGGCGGGGCCAAGGGCGGGGTGGGCGGGGCTAAGGGCGGAGTGGGCGGGGCTAAAGCCGGAAGTGGGCGGGGCTAAAGCCGGAAGGGGCGGGGCTAAAGGGGGGGGCTTGCCGGGGCTCTAGGGGCCGTAGGGGGGGAGGCTAAAAGGGGAATGGGCGAGGCAGAATCGTGTATGGGCAGGGCTAAAGGGGGAAAGGCCGTGGCTGAAGGCGGAATGGGCGTGGCTAAAGGGAAAATGGGCGGGGCCAAAGGCGGGGTGGGCGGGGCTAAAGCCGGAAGGGGCGGGGCTAAAGCCGGAAGGGGCGGGGCTAAAGGGGGGGCTTGCCGGGGCTCTAGGGGCCGTAGGGGGGAGGCTAAAAGGGGAATGGGCGAGGCAGAATCGTGTATGGGCAGGGCTAAAGGGGGAAAGGCCGTGGCTGAAGGCGGAATGGGCGTGGCTAAAGGGAAAATGGGCGGGGCCAAGGGCGGGGTGGGCGGGGCCAAGGGCGGGGTGGGCGGGGCCAAAGCCGGAAGGGGCGGGGCTAAAGCCGGAAGGGGCGGGGCTAAAGGGGGGGGGCTTGCCGGGGCTCTAGGGGCCGTAGGGGGGAGGCTAAAAGGGGAATGGGCGAGGCAGAATCGTGTATGGGATGGGCTAAAGGGGGAAAGGCTGTGGCTGAAGGCGGAATGGGCGTGGCTAAAGGGGGAATGGGCGGGGCCAAGGGCGGGGTGGGCGGGGCTAAGGGCGGAGTGGGCGGGGCTAAAGCCGGAAGGGGCGGGGCTAAAGGGGGGGGCTTGCCGGGGCTCTAGGGGCCGTAGGGGGGAGGCTTAAAAGGGGAATGGGCGAGGCAGAATCATGTATAGGCAGGGCTAAAGGGGGAAAGGCCGTGGCTGAAGGCGGAATGGGCGTGGCTAAAGGGAAAATGGGCGGGGGCCAAGGGCGCGGTGGGCGGGGCCAAGGGCGGAGTGGGCGGGGCTAAAGCCGGAAGGGGCGGGGCTAAAGCCGGAAGGGGCGGGGGCTAAAGGGGGGGGGGCTTGCCGGGGCTCTAGGGGCCGTAGGGGGGAGGCTAAAAGGGGAATGGGCGAGGCAGAATCGTGTATGGGCAGGGCTAAAGGGGGAAAGGCCGTGGCTGAAGGCGGAATGGGCGTGGCTAAAGGGAAAATGGGCGGGGCCAAGGGCGGGGTGGGCGGGGCCAAGGGCGGAGTGGGCGGGGCTAATGGCGGAGTGGGCGGGGCTAAAGCCGGAAGGGGCGGGGCTAAGGGGGGGGGCTTGCCGGGGCTCTAGGGGCCGTAGGGGGGAGGCTAAAAGGGGAATGGGCGAAGCAGAATCGTGTATGGGCAGGGCTAAAGGGGGAAAGGCCGTGGCTGAAGGCGGAATGGGCGTGGCTAAAGGGGGAATGGGCGGGGCCAAGGGCGGGGTGGGCGGGGCCAAGGGCGGGGTGGGCGGGGCTAAGGGCGGAGTGGGCGGGGCTAAAGCCGGAAGGGGCGGGGCTAAAGGGGGGGGCTTGCCGGGGCTCTAGGGGCCGTAGGGGGGAGGCTAAAAGGGGAATGGGCGAGGCAGAATCGTGTATGGGCAGGCTAAAGGGGGAAAGGCTGTGGCTGAAGGCGGAATGGGCGTGGCTAAAGGGGGAATGGGCGGGGCCAAGGGCGGGGTGGGCGGGGCTAAGGGCGGAGTGGGCGGGGCTAAAGCCGGAAGGGGCGGGGCTAAAGCCGGAAGGGGCGGGGCTAAAGGGGAGGCTTGCCGGGGCTCTAGGGGCCGTAGGGGGGAGGCTAAAAGGGGAATGGGCGAGGCAGAATCGTGTATGGGCAGGGCTAAAGGGGGAAAGGCCGTGGCTGAAGGCGGAATGGGCGTGGCTAAAGGTGGGAATGGGCGGGGCCAAGGGCGGGGTGGGCGGGGCTAAGGGCGGAGTGGGCGGGGCTAAAGCCGGAAGGGGCGGGGCTAAAGCCGGAAGGGGCGGGGCTAAAGGGGGGGGCTTGCCGGGGCTCTAGGGGCCGTAGGGGGGAGGCTAAAAGGGGAATGGGCGAGGCAGAATCGTGTATGGGCAGGGCTAAAGGGGGAAAGGCCGTGGCTAAAGGCGGAATGGGCGTGGCTAAAGGAAAATGGGCGGGGCCAAGGGCGGGGTGGGCGGGGCTAAGGGCGGAGTGGGCGGGGGTAAAGCCGGAAGGGGCGGGGCTAAAGCCGGAAGGGGCGGGGCTAAAGGGGGGGCTTGCCGGGGCTCTAGGGGCCGTAGGGGGGAGGCTAAAAGGGGAATGGGCGAGGCAGAATCGTGTATGGGCAGGGCTAAAGGGGGAAAGGCCGTGGCTGAAGGCGGAATGGGCGTGGCTAAAGGGAAAATGGGCGGGGCCAAGGGCGGGGTGGGCGGGGCCAAGGGCGGGGTGGGCGGGGCCAAAGCCGGAAGGGGCGGGGCTAAAGCCGGAAGGGGCGGGGCTAAAGGGGGGGGGCTTGCCGGGGCTCTAGGGGCCGTAGGGGGAGGCTAAAAGGGGAATGGGCGAGGCAGAATCGTGTATGGGATGGGCTAAAGGGGGAAAGGCTGTGGCTGAAGGCGGAATGGGCGTGGCTAAAGGGGGAATGGGCGGGGCCAAGGGCGGGGTGGGCGGGGCTAAGGGCGGAGTGGGCGGGGCTAAAGCCGGAAGGGGCGGGGCTAAAGGGGGGGGCTTGCCGGGGCTCTAGGGGCCGTAGGGGGGAGGCTAAAAGGGGAATGGGCGAGGCAGAATCATGTATAGGCAGGGCTAAAGGGGGAAAGGCCGTGGCTGAAGGCGGAATGGGCGTGGCTAAAGGGAAAATGGGCGGGGCCAAGGGCGGGGTGGGCGGGGCCAAGGGCGGAGTGGGCGGGGCTAAGGGCGGAGTGGGCGGGGCTAAAGCCGGAAGGGGCGGGGCTAAAGGGGGGGGGGGCTTGCCGGGGCTCTAGGGGCCGTAGGGGGGAGGCTAAAAGGGGAATGGGCGAGGCAGAATCGTGTATGGGCAGGGCTAAAGGGGGAAAGGCCGTGGCTGAAGGCGGAATGGGCGTGGCTAAAGGGAAAATGGGCGGGGCCAAGGGCGGGGTGGGCGGGGCCAAGGGCGGGGTGGGCGGGGCTAATGGCGGAGTGGGCGGGGCTAAAGCCGGAAGGGGCGGGGCTAAGGGGGGGGGCTTGCCGGGGCTCTAGGGGCCGTAGGGGGGAGGCTAAAAGGGGAATGGGCGAAGCAGAATCGTGTATGGGCAGGGCTAAAGGGGGAAAGGCCGTGGCTGAAGGCGGAATGGGCGTGGCTAAAGGGGGAATGGGCGGGGCCAAGGGCGGGGTGGGCGGGGCCAAGGGCGGGGTGGGCGGGGCTAAGGGCGGAGTGGGCGGGGCTAAAGCCGGAAGGGGCGGGGCTAAAGGGGGGGGCTTGCCGGGGCTCTAGGGGCCGTAGGGGGGAGGCTAAAAGGGGAATGGGCGAGGCAGAATCGTGTATGGGCAGGGCTAAAGGGGGAAAGGCTGTGGCTGAAGGCGGAATGGGCGTGGCTAAAGGGGGAATGGGCGGGGCCAAGGGCGGGGTGGGCGGGGCTAAGGGCGGAGTGGGCGGGGCTAAAGCCGGAAGGGGCGGGGCTAAAGCCGGAAGGGGCGGGGCTAAAGGGGGGGGCTTGCCGGGGCTCTAGGGACCGTAGGGGGGAGGCTAAAAGGGGAATGGGCGAGGCAGAATCGTGTATGGGCAGGGCTAAAGGGGGAAAGGCCGTGGCTGAAGGCGGAATGGGCGTGGCTAAAGGGGGAATGGGCGGGGCCAAGGGCGGGGTGGGCGGGGCTAAGGGCGGAGTGGGCGGGGCTAAAGCCGGAAGGGGCGGGGCTAAAGGGGGGGGCTTGCCGGGGCTCTAGGGGCCGTAGGGGGGAGGCTAAAAGGGGAATGGGCGAGGCAGAATCGTGTATGGACAGGGCTAAAGGGGGAAAGGCCATGGCTGAAGGCGGAATGGGCGTGGCTAAAGGGGGAATGGGCGGGGCTAAGGGCGGGGTGGGCGGGGCTAAAGCCGGAAGGGGCGGGGCTAAAGCCGGTAGGGGCGGGGCTAAGGGGGGGGGGCATGCCGGGGCTCTAGGGGCCGTAGGGGGGAGGCTAAAAGGGGAATGGGCGAGGCAGAATCGTGTATGGGCAGGGCTAAAGGGGGAAAGGCCGTGGCTGAAGGCGGAATGGGCGTGGCTAAAGGGGGAATGGGCGAAGCCAAAGGCGGGGTGGGCGGGGCTAAGGGCGGAGTGGGCGGGGCTAAAGCCGGAAGGGGCGGGGCTAAAGCCGGAAGGGGCGGGGCTAAAGGGGAGGCTTGCCGGGGCTCTAGGGGCCGTAGGGGAGAGGCTAAAAGGGCAATGGGCGAGGCAGAATCGTGTATGGGCAGGGCTAAAGGGGGAAAGGCCGTGGCTGAAGGCGGAATGGGCGTGGCTAAAGGTGGGAATGGGCGGGGCCAAGGGCGGGGTGGGCGGGGCTAAGGGCGGAGTGGGCGGGGCTAAAGCCGGAGTGGGCGGGGCTAAAGCCGGAAGGGGCGGGGCTAAAGGGGGGGCTTGCCGGGGCTCTAGGGGCCGTAGGGGGGAGGCTAAAAGGGGAATGGGCGAGGCAGAATCGTGTATGGGCAGGGCTAAAGGGGGAAAGGCCGTGGCTGAAGGCGGAATGGGCGTGGCTAAAGGGAAAATGGGCGGGGCCAAGGGCGGGGTGGGCGGGGCTAAAGCCGGAAGGGGCGGGGCTAAAGCCGGAAGGGGCGGGGCTAAAGGGGGGGGGCTTGCCGGGGCTCTAGGGGTTGTAGGGGGGAGGCTAAAAGGGGAATGGGCGAGGCAGAATCGTGTATAGGCAGGGCTAAAGGGGGAAAGGCCGTGGCTGAAGGCGGAATGGGCGTGGCTAAAGGGAAAATGGGCGGGGCCAAGGGCGGGGTGGGCGGGGCTAAGGGCGGGGTGGGCGGGGCTAAGGGCGGAGTGGGCGGGGCTAAAGCCGGAAGGGGCGGGGCTAATGGGGGGGGCTTGCCGGGGCTCTAGGGGCCGTAGGGGGGAGGCTAAAAGGGGAATGGGCGAGGCAGAATCGTGTATGGGCAGGGCTAAATGGGGAAAGGCCGTGGCTGAAGGCGGAATGGGCGTGGCTAAAAGGAAAATGGGCGGGGCCAAGGGCGCGGTGGGCGGGGCTAAGGGAGGAGTGGGCGGGGCTAAAGCCGGAAGGGGCGGGGCTAAAGCCGGAAGGGGCGGGGCTAAAGGGGGGGGCTTGCCGGGGCTCTAGGGGCCGTAGGGGGGAGGCTAAAAGGGGAATGGGCGAGGCAGAATCGTGTATGGGCAGGGCTAAAGGGGGAAAGGCCGTGGCTGAAGGCGGAATGGGCGTGGCTAAAGGGAAAATGGGCGGGGCCAAGGGCGGGGTGGGCGGGGCTAAAGCCGGAAGGGGCGGGGCTAAAGCCGGAAGGGGCGGGGCTAAAGGGGGGGGCTTGCCGGGGCTCTAGGGGCCGTAGGGGGGAGGCTAAAAGGGGAATGGGCGAGGCAGAATCGTGTATGGGCAGGGCTAAAGGGGGAAAGGCCGTGGCTAAAGGCGGAATGGGCGTGGCTAAAAGGAAAATGGGCGGGGCCAAGGGCGGGGTGGGCGGGGCTAAGGGCGGAGTGGGCGGGGCTAAAGCCGGAAGGGGCGGGGCTAAAGCCGGAAGGGGCGGGGCTAAAGGGGGGGGCTTGCCGGGGCTCTAGGGGCCGTAGGGGGGAGGCTAAAAGGGGAATGGGCGAGGCAGAATCGTGTATGGGCAGGGCTAAAGGGGGAAAGGCCGTGGCTGAAGGCGGAATGGGCGTGGCTAAAGGGAAAATGGGCGGGGCCAAGGGCGCGGTGGGCGGGGCTAAGGGCGGAGTGGGCGGGGCTAAAGCCGGACGGGGCGGGGCTAAAGGGGGGGGCTTGCCGGGGCTCTAGGGGCCGTAGGGGGGAGGCTAAAAGGGGAATGGGCGAGGCAGAATCGTGTATGGGCAGGGCTAAAGGGGGAAAGGCCGTGGCTGAAGGCGGAATGGGCGTGGCTAAAGGGGGAATGGGCGAAGCCAAGGGCGGGGTGGGCGGGGCTAAGGGCGGGGTGGGCGGGGCTAAAGCCGGAGTGGGCAGGGCGAAAGCCGGAAGGGGCGGGGCTAAAGGGGGGGGGCTTGCCGGGGCTCTAGGGGCCGTAGGGGGGAGGCTAAAAGGGGAATGGGCGAGGCAGAATCGTGTATGGGCAGGGCTAAAGAGGGAAAGGCCGTGGCTGAAGGCGGAATGGGCGTGGCTAAAGGGGGAATGGGCGGGGCTAAAGCCAAAAGGGGCGGGGCTAAAGGGGGGGGGCTTGCCGGGGCTCTAGGGGCCGTAGGGGGGAGGCTAAAAGGGGAATGGGCGAGGCAGAATCGTGTATAGGCAGGGCTAAACGGGGAAAGGCCGTGGCTGAAGGCGGAATGGGCGTGGCTAAAGGGGGAATGGGCGGGGCCAAGGGCGGGGTGGGCGGGGCCAAGGGCGGAGTGGGCGGGGCTAAGGGCGGAGTGGGCGGGGCTAAAGCCGGAAGGGGCGGGGCTAAAGCCGGAAGGGGCGGGGCTAAGGGGGGGGCTTGCCGGGGCTCTAGGGGCCGTAGGGGGGAGGCTAAAAGGGGAATGGGCGAAGCAGAATCGTGTATGGGCAGGGCTAAAGGGGGAAAGGCCGTGGCTGAAGGCGGAATGGGCGTGGCTAAAGGTGGGAATGGGCGGGGCCAAGGGCGGGGTGGGCGGGGCCAAGGGCGGGGTGGGCGGGGCTAAGGGCGGGGTGGGCGGGGCTAAAGCCGGAAGGGGCGGGGCTAAAGGGGGGGGCTTGCCGGGGCTCTAGGGGCCGTAGGGGGGAGGCTAAAAGGGGAATGGGCGAGGCAGAATCGTGTATGGGCAGGGCTAAAGGGGCAAAGGCCGTGGCTGAAGGCGGAATGGGCGTGGCTAAAGGGAAAATGGGCGGGGCCAAGGGCGGGGTGGGCGGGGCTAAGGGCGGAGTGGGCGGGGCTAAAGCCGGAAGGGGCGGGGCTAAAGGGGGGCTTGCCGGGGCTCTAGGGGCCGTAGGGGGGAGGCTAAAAGGGGAATGGGCGAGGCAGAATCGTGTATGGGCAGGGCTAAAGGGGGAAAGGCCGTGGCTGAAGGCGGAATGGGCGTGGCTAAAGGGGGAATGGGCGGGGCCAATGGCGGGGTGGGCGGGGCCAAGGGCGGAGTGGGCGGGGCTAAGGGCGGAGTGGGCGGGGCTAAAGCCGGAAGGGGCGGGGCTAAAGCCGGAAGGGGCGGGGCTAAAGGGGAGGCTTGCCGGGGCTCTAGGGGCCGTAGGGGGGAGGCTAAAAGGGGAATGGGCGAGGCAGAATCGTGTATGGGCAGGGCTAAAGGGGGAAAGGCCGTGGCTGAAGGCGGAATGGGCGTGGCTAAAGGTGGGAATGGGCGGGGCCAAGGGCGGGGTGGGCGGGGCTAAGGGCGGAGTGGGCGGGGCTAAAGCCGGAAGTGGGCGGGGCTAAAGCCGGAAGGGGCGGGGCTAAAGGGGGGGGCTTGCCGGGGCTCTAGGGGCCGTAGGGGGGAGGCTAAAAGGGGAATGGGCGAGGCAGAATCGTGTATAGGCAGGGCTAAAGGGGGAAAGGCTGTGGCTGAAGGCGGAATGGGCGTGGCTAAAGGGAAAATGGGCGGGGGCCAAGGGCGGGGTGGACGGGGCCAAGGGCGGAGTGGGCGGGGCTAAGGGCGGAGTGGGCGGGGCTAAAGCCGGAAGGGGCGGGGCTAAAGGGGGGGGCTTGCCGGGGCTCTAGGGGCTGTAGGGGGGAGGCTAAAAGGGGAATGGGCGAGGCAGAATCGTGTATGGGCAGGGCTAAACGGGGAAAGGCCGTGGCTGAAGGCGGAATGGGCGTGGCTAAAGGGAAAATGGGCGGGGCCAAGGGCGGGGTGGGCGGGGCTAAGGGCGGAGTGGGCGGGGCTAAAGGCGGAGTGGGCGGGGCTAAAGCCGGAAGGGGCGGGGCTAAAGGGGGGGGCTTGCCGGGGCTCTAGGGGCCGTAGGGGGGAGGCTAAAAGGGGAATGGGCGAGGCAGAATCGTGTATGGGCAGGGCTAAAGGGGGAAAGGCCGTGGCTGAAGGCGGAATGGGCGTGGCTAAAGGGAAAATGGGCGGGGCCAAGGGCGGGGTGGGCGGGGCTAAGGGCGGAGTGGGCGGGGCTAAAGCCGGAAGGGGCGGGGCTAAAGGGGGGGGCTTGCCGGGGCTCTAGGGGCCGTAGGGGGGAGGCTAAAAGGGGAATGGGCGAGGCAGAATCGTGTATGGGCAGGGCTAAAGGGGGAAAGGCCGTGGCTGATAGCGGAATGGGCGTGGCTAAAGGGAAAATGGGCGGGGCCAAGGGCGCGGTGGGCGGGGCTAAGGGCGGAGTGGGCGGGGCTAAAGCCGGAGTGGGCGGGGTTAAAGCCGGAAGGGGCGGGGCTAAAGGGGGGGCTTGCCGGGGCTCTAGGGGCCGTAGGGGGGAGGCTAAAAGGGGAATGGGCGAGGCAGAATCGTGTATGGGCAGGGCTAAAGGGGGAAAGGCCGTGGCTGAAGGCGGAATGGGCGTGGCTAAAGGGGGAATGGGCGGGGCCAAGGGCGGGGTGGGCGGGGCTAAGGGCGGAGTGGGCGGGGCTAAAGCCGGAAGGGGCGGGGCTAAAGCCGGAAGGGGCGGGGCTAAAGGGGGGGCTTGCCGGGGCTCTAGGGGCCGTAGGGGGGAGGCTAAAAGGGGAATGGGCGAGGCAGAATCGTGTATGGGCAGGGCTAAAGGGGGAAAGGCCGTGGCTGAAGGCGGAATGGGCGTGGCTAAAGGGGGAATGGGCGGGGCCAAGGGCGGGGGGGGCGGGGCTAAAGGCGGAGTGGGCGGGGCTAAAGCCGGAAGGGGCGGGGCTAAAAGGGGGGCTTGCCGGGGCTCTAGGGGCCGTAGGGGGGAGGCTAAAAGGGGAATGGGCGAGGCAGAATCGTGTATAGGCAGGGCTAAAGGGGGAAAGGCCATGGCTGAAGGCGGAATGGGCGTGGCTAAAGGGAAAATGGGCGGGGGCCAAGGGCGGGGTGGGCGGGGCCAAGGGCGGAGTGGGCGGGGCTAAGGGCGGAGTGGGCGGGGCTAAAGCCGGAAGGGGCGGGGCTAAAGGGGGGGGGCTTGCCGGGGCTCTAGGGGCCGTAGGGGGGAGGCTAAAAGGGGAATGGGCGAGGCAGAATCGTGTATGGGCAGGGCTAAAGGGGGAAAGGCCGTGGCTGAAGGCGGAATGGGCGTGGCTAAAGGGAAAATGGGCGGGGCCAAGGGCGGGGTGGGCGGGGCTAAAGCCGGAAGGGGCGGGGCTAAAGCCGGAAGGGGCGGGGCTAAGGGGGGGGGGCTTGCCGGGGCTCTAGGGGCCGTAGGGGGGAGGCTAAAAGGGGAATGGGCGAGGCAGAATCGTGTATGGGCAGGGCTAAAGGGGGAAAGGCCGTGGCTGAAGGCGGAATGGGCGTGGCTAAAGGGGGAATGGGCGGGGCCAAGGGCGGGGTGGGCGGGGCCAAGGGCGGGGTGGGCGGGGCTAAGGGCGGAGTGGGCGGGGCTAAAGCCGGAAGGGGCGGGGCTAAAGGGGGGGGCTTGCCGGGCCTCTAGGGGCCGTAGGGGGGAGGCTAAAAGGGGAATGGGCGAGGCAGAATCGTGTATGGGCAGGGCTAAAGGGGGAAAGGCCGTGGCTGAAGGCGGAATGGGCGTGGCTAAAGGGAAAATGGGCGGGGCCAAGGGCGGGGTGGGCGGGGCTAAGGGCGGAGTGGGCGGGGCTAAAGCCGGAAGGGGCGGGGCTAAAGGGGGGCTTGCCGGGGCTCTAGGGGCCGTAGGGGGGAGGCTAAAAGGGGAATGGGCGAGGCAGAATCGTGTATGGGCAGGGCTAAAGGGGGAAAGGCCGTGGCTGAAGGCGGAATGGGCGTGGCTAAAGGGAAAATGGGCGGGGCCAAGGGCGGGGTGGGCGGGGCCAAGGGCGGGGTGGGCGGGGCTAAAGCCGGAAGGGGCGGGGCTAAAGCCGGAAGGGGCGGGGCTAAAGGGGGGGGCTTGCCGGGGCTCTAGGGGCCGTAGGGGGGAGGCTAAAGGGGAATGGGCGAGGCAGAATCGTGTATGGGCAGGGCTAAAGGGGGAAAGGCCGTGGCTGAGGGCGGAATGGGCGTGGCTAAAGGGAAAATGGGCGGGGCCAAGGGCGGGGTGGGCGGGGCTAAGGGCGGAGTGGGCGGGGCTAAAGCCGGAAGGGGCGGGGCTAAAGGGGGGGGCTTGCCGGGGCTCTAGGGGCCGTAGGGGGGAGGCTAAAAGAGGAATGGGCGAGGCAGAATCGTGTATGGGCAGGGCTAAAGGGGGAAAGGCCGTGGCTGAAGGCGGAATGGGCGTGGCTAAAGGGGGAATGGGCGGGGCCAAGGGCGGGGTGGGCGGGGCCAAGGGCGGGGTGGGCGGGGCTAAAGCCGGAAGGGGCGGGGCTAAAGCCGGAAGGGGCGGGGCTAAAGGGGGGGGCTTGCCGGGGCTCTAGGGGCCGTAGGGGGGAGGCTAAAAGGGGAATGGGCGAGGCAGAATCGTGTATGGGCAGGGCTAAAGGGGGAAAGGCCGTGGCTAAAGGCGGAATGGGCGTGGCTAAAAGGAAAATGGGCGGGGCCAAGGGCGGGGTGGGCGGGGCTAAGGGCGGAGTGGGCGGGGCTAAAGCCGGAAGGGGCGGGGCTAAAGCCGGAAGGGGCGGGGCTAAAGGGGGGGGGGGCTTGCCGGGGCTCTAGGGGCCGTAGGGGGGAGGCTAAAAGGGGAATGGGCGAGGCAGAATCGTGTATGGGCAGGGCTAAAGGGGGAAAGGCCGTGGCTGAAGGCGGAATGGGCGTGGCTAAAGGGGGAATGGGCGGCGCCAAGGGCGGGGTGGGCGGGGCCAAGGGCGGGGTGGGCGCGGCCAAGGGCGGAGTGGGCGGGGCTAAAGCCGGAAGGGGCGGGGCTAAAGGGGGGGGCTTGCCGGGGCTCTAGGGGCCGTAGGGGGGAGGCTAAAAGGGGAATGGGCGAGGCAGAATCGTGTATGGGCAGGGCTAAAGGGGGAAAGGCCGTGGCTGAAGGCGGAATGGGCGTGGCTAAAGGGAAAATGGGCGGGGCCAAGGGCGGGGTGGGCGGGGCTAAGGGCGGAAGGGGCGGGGCTAAAGCCGGAAGGGGCGGGGCTAAAGGGGGGGGCTTGCCGGGGCTCTAGGGGCCGTAGGGGGGAGGCTAAAAGGGGAATGGGCGAGGCAGAATCGTGTATGGGCAGGGCTAAAGGGGGAAAGGCCGTGGCTGAAGGCGGAATGGGCGTGGCTAAAGGGGGAATGGGCGGGGCCATAGGCGGGGTGGGCGGGGCTAAGGGCGGAGTGGGCGGGGCTAAAGCCGGAAGGGGCGGGGCTAAAGGGGGGGGCTTGCCGGGGCTCTAGGGGCCGTAGGGGGGAGGCTAAAAGGGGAATGGGCGAGGCAGAATCGTGTATGGACAGGGCTAAAGGGGGAAAGGCCGTGGCTGAAGGCGGAATGGGCGTGGCTAAAGGGGGAATGGGCGGGGCCAAGGGCGGGGTGGGCGGGGCTAAGGGCGGAGTGGGCGGGGCTAAAGCCGGAGTAGGCGGGGCTAAAGCCGGAAGGGGCGGGGCTAAAGGGGGGGGCTTGCCGGGGCTCTAGGGGCCGTAGGGGGGAGGCTAAAAGGGGAATGGGCGAGGCAGAATCGTGTATGGGCAGGGCTAAAGGGGGAAAGGCCGTGGCTGAAGGCGGAATGGGCGTGGCTAAAGGGGGGAATGGGCGGGGCCAAGGGCGGGGTGGGCGGGGCTAAGGGCGGAGTGGGCGGGGCTAAAGCCGGAAGGGGCGGGGCTAAAGGGGGGGCTTGCTGGGGCTCTAGGGGCCGTAGGGGGGAAGCTAAAAGGGGAATGGGCGAGGCAGAATCGTGTATGGGCAGGGCTAAAGGGGGAAAGGCCGTGGCTGAAGGCGGAATGGGCGTGGCTAAAGGGGGAATGGGCGGGGCCAAGGGCGGGGTGGGCGGGGCTAAGGGCGGAAGGGGCGGGGCTAAGGGCGGAGTGGGCGGGGCTAAAGCCGGAAGGGGCGGGGCTAAAGGGGGGGGCTTGCCGGGGCTCTAGGGGCCGTAGGGGGGGAGGCTAAAAGGGGAATGGGCGAGGCAGAATCGTGTATGGGCAGGGCTAAAGGGGGAAAGGCCGTGGCTGAAGGCGGAATGGGCGTGGCTAAAGGGAAAATGGGCGGGGCCAAAGACGGGGTGGGCGGGGCTAAAGCCGGAAGGGGCGGGGCTAAAGCCGGAAGGGGCGGGGCTAAAGGGGGGGCTTGCCGGGGCTCTAGGGGCCGTAGGGGGGAGGCTAAAAGGGGAATGGGCGAGGCAGAATCGTGTATGGGCAGGGCTAAAGGGGGAAAGGCCGTGGCTGAAGGCGGAATGGGCGTGGCTAAAGGGAAAATGGGCGGGGCCAAGGGCGGGGTGGGCGGGGCCAAGGGCGGGGTGGGCGGGGCCAAAGCCGGAAGGGGCGGGGCTAAAGCCGGAAGGGGCGGGGCTAAAGGGGGGGGGCTTGCCGGGGCTCTAGGGGCCGTAGGGGGGAGGCTAAAAGGGGAATGGGCGAGGCAGAATCGTGTATGGGATGGGCTAAAGGGGGAAAGGCTGTGGCTGAAGGCGGAATGGGCGTGGCTAAAGGGGGAATGGGCGGGGCCAAGGGCGGGGTGGGCGGGGCTAAGGGCGGAGTGGGCGGGGCTAAAGCCGGAAGGGGCGGGGCTAAAGGGGGGGGCTTGCCGGGGCTCTAGGGGCCGTAGGGGGGAGGCTAAAAGGGGAATGGGCGAGGCAGAATCATGTATAGGCAGGGCTAAAGGGGGAAAGGCCGTGGCTGAAGGCGGAATGGGCGTGGCTAAAGGGAAAATGGGCGGGGCCAAGGGCGCGGTGGGCGGGGCCAAGGGCGGAGTGGGCGGGGCTAAAGCCGGAAGGGGCGGGGCTAAAGCCGGAAGGGGCGGGGCTAAAGGGGGGGGGGCTTGCCGGGGCTCTAGGGGCCGTAGGGGGGAGGCTAAAAGGGGAATGGGCGAGGCAGAATCGTGTATGGGCAGGGCTAAAGGGGGAAAGGCCGTGGCTGAAGGCGGAATGGGCGTGGCTAAAGGGAAAATGGGCGGGGCCAAGGGCGGGGTGGGCGGGGCCAAGGGCGGGGTGGGCGGGGCTAATGGCGGAGTGGGCGGGGCTAAAGCCGGAAGGGGCGGGGCTAAGGGGGGGGGCTTGCCGGGGCTCTAGGGGCCGTAGGGGGGAGGCTAAAAGGGGAATGGGCGAAGCAGAATCGTGTATGGGCAGGGCTAAAGGGGGAAAGGCCGTGGCTAAAGGCGGAATGGGCGTGGCTAAAGGGGGAATGGGCGGGGCCAAGGGCGGGGTGGGCGGGGCCAAGGGCGGGGTGGGCGGGGCTAAGGGCGGAGTGGGCGGGGCTAAAGCCGGAAGGGGCGGGGCTAAAGGGGGGGGCTTGCCGGGGCTCTAGGGGCCGTAGGGGGGAGGCTAAAAGGGGAATGGGCGAGGCAGAATCGTGTATGGGCAGGGCTAAAGGGGGAAAGGCTGTGGCTGAAGGCGGAATGGGCGTGGCTAAAGGGGGAATGGGCGGGGCCAAGGGCGGGGTGGGCGGGGCTAAGGGCGGAGTGGGCGGGGCTAAAGCCGGAAGGGGCGGGGCTAAAGCCGGAAGGGGCGGGGCTAAAGGGGAGGCTTGCCGGGGCTCTAGGGGCCGTAGGGGGGAGGCTAAAAGGGGAATGGGCGAGGCAGAATCGTGTATGGGCAGGGCTAAAGGGGGAAAGGCCGTGGCTGAAGGCGGAATGGGCGTGGCTAAAGGTGGGAATGGGCGGGGCCAAGGGCGGGGTGGGCGGGGCTAAGGGCGGAGTGGGCGGGGCTAAAGCCGGAAGGGGCGGGGCTAAAGCCGGAAGGGGCGGGGCTAAAGGGGGGGGGCTTGCCGGGGCTCTAGGGGCCGTAGGGGGGAGGCTAAAAGGGGAATGGGCGAGGCAGAATCGTGTATGGGCAGGGCTAAAGGGGGAAAGGCCGTGGCTAAAGGCGGAATGGGCGTGGCTAAAAGGAAAATGGGCGGGGCCAAGGGCGGGGTGGGCGGGGCTAAGGGCGGAGTGGGCGGGGTAAAGCCGGAAGGGGCGGGGCTAAAGCCGGAAGGGGCGGGGCTAAAGGGGGGGCTTGCCGGGGCTCTAGGGGCCGTAGGGGGGAGGCTAAAAGGGGAATGGGCGAGGCAGAATCGTGTATGGGCAGGGCTAAAGGGGGAAAGGCCGTGGCTGAAGGCGGAATGGGCGTGGCTAAAGGGAAAATGGGCGGGGCCAAGGGCGGGGTGGGCGGGGCTAAGGGCGGGGTGGGCGGGGCCAAAGCCGGAAGGGGCGGGGCTAAAGCCGGAAGGGGCGGGGCTAAAGGGGGGGGGCTTGCCGGGGCTCTAGGGGCCGTAGGGGGGAGGCTAAAAGGGGAATGGGCGAGGCAGAATCGTGTATGGGATGGGCTAAAGGGGGAAAGGCTGTGGCTGAAGGCGGAATGGGCGTGGCTAAAGGGGGAATGGGCGGGGCCAAGGGCGGGGTGGGCGGGGCTAAGGGCGGAGTGGGCGGGGCTAAAGCCGGAAGGGGCGGGGCTAAAGGGGGGGGCTTGCCGGGGCTCTAGGGGCCGTAGGGGGGAGGCTAAAAGGGGAATGGGCGAGGCAGAATCATGTATAGGCAGGGCTAAAGGGGGAAAGGCCGTGGCTGAAGGCGGAATGGGCGTGGCTAAAGGGAAAATGGGCGGGGCCAAGGGCGGGGTGGGCGGGGCCAAGGGCGGAGTGGGCGGGGCTAAGGGCGGAGTGGGCGGGGCTAAAGCCGGAAGGGGCGGGGCTAAAGGGGGGGGGGCTTGCCGGGGCTCTAGGGGCCGTAGGGGGGAGGCTAAAAGGGGAATGGGCGAGGCAGAATCGTGTATGGGCAGGGCTAAAGGGGGAAAGGCCGTGGCTGAAGGCGGAATGGGCGTGGCTAAAGGGAAAATGGGCGGGGCCAAGGGCGGGGTGGGCGGGGCCAAGGGCGGGGTGGGCGGGGCTAATGGCGGAGTGGGCGGGGCTAAAGCCGGAAGGGGCGGGGCTAAGGGGGGGGGCTTGCCGGGGCTCTAGGGGCCGTAGGGGGGAGGCTAAAAGGGGAATGGGCGAAGCAGAATCGTGTATGGGCAGGGCTAAAGGGGGAAAGGCCGTGGCTGAAGGCGGAATGGGCGTGGCTAAAGGGGGAATGGGCGGGGCCAAGGGCGGGGTGGGCGGGGCCAAGGGCGGGGTGGGCGGGGCTAAGGGCGGAGTGGGCGGGGCTAAAGCCGGAAGGGGCGGGGCTAAAGGGGGGGGCTTGCCGGGGCTCTAGGGGCCGTAGGGGGGAGGCTAAAAGGGGAATGGGCGAGGCAGAATCGTGTATGGGCAGGGCTAAAGGGGGAAAGGCTGTGGCTGAAGGCGGAATGGGCGTGGCTAAAGGGGGAATGGGCGGGGCCAAGGGCGGGGTGGGCGGGGCTAAGGGCGGAGTGGGCGGGGCTAAAGCCGGAAGGGGCGGGGCTAAAGCCGGAAGGGGCGGGGCTAAAGGGGGGGGCTTGCCGGGGCTCTAGGGGCCGTAGGGGGGAGGCTAAAAGGGGAATGGGCGAGGCAGAATCGTGTATGGGCAGGGCTAAAGGGGGAAAGGCCGTGGCTAAAGGCGGAATGGGCGTGGCTAAAAGGAAAATGGGCGGGGCCAAGGGCGGGGTGGGCGGGGCTAAGGGCGGAGTGGGCGGGGTAAAGCCGGAAGGGGCGGGGCTAAAGCCGGAAGGGGCGGGGCTAAAGGGGGGGGCTTGCCGGGGCTCTAGGGACCGTAGGGGGGAGGCTAAAAGGGGAATGGGCGAGGCAGAATCGTGTATGGGCAGGGCTAAAGGGGGAAAGGCCGTGGCTGAAGGCGGAATGGGCGTGGCTAAAGGGGGAATGGGCGGGGCCAAGGGCGGGGTGGGCGGGGCTAAGGGCGGAGTGGGCGGGGCTAAAGCCGGAGTGGGCGGGGCTAAAGCCGGAAGGGGCGGGGCTAAAGGGGGGGGCTTGCCGGGGCTCTAGGGGCCGTAGGGGGGAGGCTAAAAGGGGAATGGGCGAGGCAGAATCGTGTATGGGCAGGGCTAAAGGGGGAAAGGCCGTGGCTGAAGGCGGAATGGGCGTGGCTAAAGGGAAAATGGGCGGGGCCAAGGGCGGGGTGGGCGGGGCTAAGGGCGGGGTGGGCGGGGCTAAAGCCGGAAGGGGCGGGGCTAAAGGGGGGGGCTTGCCGGGGCTCTAGGGGCCGTAGGGGGGAGGCTAAAAGGGGAATGGGCGAGGCAGAATCGTGTATGGGCAGGGCTAAAGGGGGAAAGGCCGTGGCTGAAGGCGGAATGGGCGTGGCTAAAGGGGGAATGGGCGGGGGCCAAGGGCGGGGTGGGCGGGGCCAAGGGCGGGGTGGGCGGGGCCAAGGGCGGAGTGGGCGGGGCTAAAGCCGGAAGGGGCGGGGCTAAGGGGGGGGGGCATGCCGGGGCTCTAGGGGCCGTAGGGGGGAGGCTAAAGGGGAATGGGCGAGGCAGAATCGTGTATGGGCAGGGCTAAAAGGGGAAAGGCCGTGGCTGAAGGCGGAATGGGCGTGGCTAAAGGGAAAATGGGCGGGGCCAAGGGCGGGGTGGGCGGGGCTAAGGGCGGAGTGGGCGGGGCTAAAGCCGGAGTGGGCGGGGCGAAAGCCGGAAGGGGCGGGGCTAAAGGGGGGGGGCTTGCCGGGGCTCTAGGGGCCGTAGGGGGGAGGCTAAAAGGGGAATGGGCGAGGCAGAATCGTGTATGGGCAGGGCTAAAGGGGGAAAGGCCGTGGCTGAAGGCGGAATGGGCGTGGCTAAAGGGGGAATGGGCGGGGCCAAGGGCGGGGTGGGCGGGGCTAAGGGCGGAGTGGGCGGGGCTAAAGCCGGAAGGGGCGGGGCTAAAGGGGGGGGCTTGCCGGGGCTCTAGGGGCCGTAGGGGGGAGGCTAAAAGGGGAATGGGCGAGGCAGAATCGTGTATGGGCAGGGCTAAAGGGGGAAAGGCCGTGGCTGAAGGCGGAATGGGCGTGGCTAAAGGGAAAATGGGCGGGGCCAAGGGCGGGGTGGGCGGGGCTAAAGCCGGAAGGGGCGGGGCTAAAGCCGGAAGGGGCGGGGCTAAAGGGGGGGGCTTGCCGGGGCTCTAGGGGCCGTAGGGGGGAGGCTAAAAGGGGAATGGGCGAGGCAGAATCGTGTATGGGCAGGGCTAAAGGGGGAAAGGCCGTGGCTAAAGGCGGAATGGGCGTGGCTAAAAGGAAAATGGGCGGGGCCAAGGGCGGGGTGGGCGGGGCTAAGGGCGGAGTGGGCGGGGCTAAAGCCGGAAGGGGCGGGTCTAAATCCGGAAGGGGCGGGGCTAAAGGGGGGGGCTTGCCGGGGCTCTAGGGGCCGTAGGGGGGAGGCTAAAAGGGGAATGGGCGAGGCAGAATCGTGTATGGGCAGGGCTAAAGGGGGAAAGGCCGTGGCTGAAGGCGGAATGGGCGTGGCTAAAGGGAAAATGGGCGGGGCCAAGGGCGGGGTGGGCGGGGCTAAGGGCGGAGTGGGCGGGGCTAAAGCCGGAAGGGGCGGGGCTAAAGGGGGGGGGGCTTGCCGGGGCTCTAGGGGCCGTAGGGGGGAGGCTAAAAGGGGAATGGGCGAGGCAGAATCGTGTATGGGCAGGGCTAAAGGGGGAAAGGCCGTGGCTGAAGGCGGAATGGGCGTGGCTAAAGGGGGAATGGGCGAAGCCAAGGGCGGGGTGGGCGGGGCTAAGGGCGGGGTGGGCGGGGCTAAAGCCGGAGTGGGCGGGGCGAAAGCCGGAAGGGGCGGGGCTAAAGGGGGGGGGCTTGCCGGGGCTCTAGGGGCCGTAGGGGGGAGGCTAAAAGGGGAATGGGCGAGGCAGAATCGTGTATGGGCAGGGCTAAAGGGGGAAAGGCCGTGGCTGAAGGCGGAATGGGCGTGGCTAAAGGGGGAATGGGCGGGGCTAAAGCCAAAAGGGGCGGGGCTAAAGGGGGGGGCTTGCCGGGGCTCTAGGGGCCGTAGGGGGGAGGCTAAAAGGGGAATGGGCGAGGCAGAATCGTGTATGGGCAGGGCTAAAGGGGGAAAGGCCGTGGCTGAAGGCGGAATGGGCGTGGCTAAAGGGGGAATGGGCGGGGCCAAGGGCGGGGTGGGCGGGGCTAAGGGCGGAGTGGGCGGGGCTAAAGCCGGAAGGGGCGGGGCTAAAGGGGGGGGCTTGCCGGGGCTCTAGGGGCCGTAGGGGGGAGGCTAAAAGGGGAATGGGCGAGGCAGAATCGTGTATGGGCAGGGCTAAAGGGGGAAAGGCCGTGGCTGAAGGCGGAATGGGCGTGGCTAAAGGGAAAATGGGCGGGGCCAAGGGCGCGGTGGGCGGGGCTAAGGGCGGAGTGGGCGGGGCTAAAGCCGGAAGGGGCGGGGTTAAAGCCGGAAGGGGCGGGGCTAAAGGGGGGGCTTGCCGGGGCTCTAGGGGCCGTAGGGGGGAGGCTAAAAGGGGAATGGGCGAGGCAGAATCGTGTATGGGCAGGGCTAAAGGGGGAAAGGCCGTGGCTGAAGGCGGAATGGGCGTGGCTAAAGGGGGAATGGGCGGGGCCAAGGGCGGGGTGGGCGGGGCTAAGGGCGGAGTGGGCGGGGCTAAAGCCGGAAGGGGCGGGGCTAAAGCCGGAAGGGGCGGGGCTAAAGGGGGGGCTTGCCGGGGCTCTAGGGGCCGTAGGGGGGAGGCTAAAAGGGGAATGGGCGAGGCAGAATCGTGTATGGGCAGGGCTAAAGGGGGAAAGGCCGTGGCTGAAGGCGGAATGGGCGTGGCTAAAGGGAAAATGGGCGGGGCCAAGGGCGGGGTGGGCGGGGCTAAAGCCGGAGTGGGCGGGGCTAAAGCCGGAAGGGGCGGGGCTAAAAGGGGGGCTTGCCGGGGCTCTAGGGGCCGTAGGGGGGAGGCTAAAAGGGGAATGGGCGAGGCAGAATCGTGTATAGGCAGGGCTAAAGGGGGAAAGGCCATGGCTGAAGGCGGAATGGGCGTGGCTAAAGGGAAAATGGGCGGGGGCCAAGGGCGGGGTGGGCGGGGCCAAGGGCGGAGTGGGCGGGGCTAAGGGCGGAGTGGGCGGGGCTAAAGCCGGAAGGGGCGGGGCTAAAGGGGGGGGGCTTGCCGGGGCTCTAGGGGCCGTAGGGGGGAGGCTAAAAGGGGAATGGGCGAGGCAGAATCGTGTATGGGCAGGGCTAAAGGGGGAAAGGCCGTGGCTGAAGGCGGAATGGGCGTGGCTAAAGGGAAAATGGGCGGGGCCAAGGGCGGGGTGGGCGGGGCTAAAGCCGGAAGGGGCGGGGCTAAAGCCGGAAGGGGCGGGGCTAAGGGGGGGGGCTTGCCTAGGCTCTAGGGGCCGTAGGGGGGAGGCTAAAAGGGGAATGGGCGAGGCAGAATCGTGTATGGGCAGGGCTAAAGGGGGAAAGGCCGTGGCTGAAGGCGGAATGGGCGTGGCTAAAGGGGGAATGGGCGGGGCCAAGGGCGGGGTGGGCGGGGCCAAGGGCGGGGTGGGCGGGGCTAAGGGCGGAGTGGGCGGGGCTAAAGCCGGAAGGGGCGGGGCTAAAGGGGGGGGCTTGCCGGGCCTCTAGGGGCCGTAGGGGGGAGGCTAAAAGGGGAATGGGCGAGGCAGAATCGTGTATGGGCAGGGCTAAAGGGGGAAAGGCCGTGGCTGAAGGCGGAATGGGCGTGGCTAAAGGGAAAATGGGCGGGGCCAAGGGCGGGGTGGGCGGGGCTAAGGGCGGAGTGGGCGGGGCTAAAGCCGGAAGGGGCGGGGCTAAAGGGGGGCTTGCCGGGGCTCTAGGGGCCGTAGGGGGGAGGCTAAAAGGGGAATGGGCGAGGCAGAATCGTGTATGGGCAGGGCTAAAGGGGGAAAGGCCGTGGCTGAAGGCGGAATGGGCGTGGCTAAAGGGAAAATGGGCGGGGCCAAGGGCGGGGTGGGCGGGGCCAAGGGCGGGGTGGGCGGGGCTAAAGCCGGAAGGGGCGGGGCTAAAGCCGGAAGGGGCGGGGCTAAAGGGGGGGGCTTGCCGGGGCTCTAGGGGCCGTAGGGGGGAGGCTAAAGGGGAATGGGCGAGGCAGAATCGTGTATGGGCAGGGCTAAAGGGGGAAAGGCCGTGGCTGAGGGCGGAATGGGCGTGGCTAAAGGGGGAATGGGCGGGGCCAAGGGCGGGGTGGGCGGGGCTAAGGGCGGAGTGGGCGGGGCTAAAGCCGGAAGGGGCGGGGCTAAAGGGGGGGGCTTGCCGGGGCTCTAGGGGCCGTAGGGGGGAGGCTAAAAGGGGAATGGGCGAGGCAGAATCGTGTATGGGCAGGGCTAAAGGGGGAAAGGCCGTGGCTGAAGGCGGAATGGGCGTGGCTAAAGGGGGAATGGGCGGGGCCAAGGGCGGGGTGGGCGGGGCCAAGGGCGGGGTGGGCGGGGCTAAAGCCGGAAGGGGCGGGGCTAAAGCCGGAAGGGGCGGGGCTAAAGGGGGGGGCTTGCCGGGGCTCTAGGGGCCGTAGGGGGGAGGCTAAAAGGGGAATGGGCGAGGCAGAATCGTGTATGGGCAGGGCTAAAGGGGGAAAGGCCGTGGCTAAAGGCGGAATGGGCGTGGCTAAAAGGAAAATGGGCGGGGCCAAGGGCGGGGTGGGCGGGGCTAAGGGCGGAGTGGGCGGGGCTAAAGCCGGAAGGGGCGGGGCTAAAGCCGGAAGGGGCGGGGCTAAAGGGGGGGGGCTTGCCGGGGCTCTAGGGGCCGTAGGGGGGAGGCTAAAAGGGGAATGGGCGAGGCAGAATCGTGTATGGGCAGGGCTAAAGGGGGAAAGGCCGTGGCTGAAGGAGGAATGGGCGTGGCTAAAGGGGGAATGGGCGGCGCCAAGGGCGGGGTGGGCGGGGCCAAGGGCGGGGTGGGCGCGGCCAAGGGCGGAGTGGGCGGGGCTGAAGCCGGAAGGGGCGGGGCTAAAGGGGGGGGCTTGCCGGGGCTCTAGGGGCCGTAGGGGGGAGGCTAAAAGGGGAATGGGCGAGGCAGAATCGTGTATGGGCAGGGCTAAAGGGGGAAAGGCCGTGGCTGAAGGCGGAATGGGCGTGGCTAAAGGGAAAATGGGCGGGGCCAAGGGCGGGGTGGGCGGGGCTAAAGCCGGAGTGGGCGGGGCTAAAGCCGGAAGGGGCGGGGCTAAAGGGGGGGGCTTGCCGGGGCTTGCCGGGGCCGTAGGGGGGAGGCTAAAAGGGGAATGGGCGAGGCAGAATCGTGTATGGACAGGGCTAAAGGGGGAAAGGCCGTGGCTGAAGGCGGAATGGGCGTGGCTAAAGGGGGAATGGGCGGGGCCAAGGGCGGGGTGGGCGGGTCTAAGGGCGGAGTGGGCGGGGCTAAAGCCGGAGTAGGCGGGGCTAAAGCCGGAAGGGGCGGGGCTAAAGGGGGGGGCTTGCCGGGGCTCTAGGGGCCGTAGGGGGGAGGCTAAAAGGGGAATGGGCGAGGCAGAATCGTGTATGGGCAGGGCTAAAGGGGGAAAGGCCGTGGCTGAAGGCGGAATGGGCGTGGCTAAAGGGGGAATGGGCGGGGCCAAGGGCGGGGTGGGCGGGGCTAAGGGCGGAAGGGGCGGGGCTAAAGCCGGAAGGGGCGG
The DNA here is from genome assembly GCF_020740725.1 of Corvus hawaiiensis. Classification (NCBI taxonomy): domain Eukaryota; kingdom Metazoa; phylum Chordata; class Aves; order Passeriformes; family Corvidae; genus Corvus; species Corvus hawaiiensis. Next base: position 3,369 of record NW_025963337.1, on the reverse strand, counting down.
GGCTAAAGCCGGAAGGGGCGGGGCTAAAGGGGGGGGCTTGCCGGGGCTCTAGGGGCCGTAGGGGGGGAGGCTAAAAGGGGAATGGGCGAGGCAGAATCGTGTATGGGCAGGGCTAAAGGGGGAAAGGCCGTGGCTGAAGGCGGAATGGGCGTGGCTAAAGGGAAAATGGGCGGGGCCAAGGGCGGGGTGGGCGGGGCCAAGAGCGGGGTGGGCGGGGATAATGGCGGAGTGGGCGGGGCTAAAGCCGGAAGGGGCGGGGCTAAGGGGGGGGGCTTGCCGGGGCTCTAGGGGCCGTAGGGGGGAGGCTAAAAGGGGAATGGGCGAAGCAGAATCGTGTATGGGCAGGGCTAAAGGGGGAAAGGCCGTGGCTGAAGGCGGAATGGGCGTGGCTAAAGGGGGAATGGGCGGGGCCAAGGGCGGGGTGGGCGGGGCCAAGGGCGGGGTGGGCGGGGCTAAGGGCGGGGTGGGCGGGGCTGAAGCCGGAAGGGGCGGGGCTAAAGGGGGGGGCTTGCCGGGGCTCTAGGGGCCGTAGGGGGGAGGCTAAAAGGGGAATGGGCGAGGCAGAATCGTGTATGGGCAGGGCTAAAGGGGGAAAGGCTGTGGCTGAAGGCGGAATGGGCGTGGCTAAAGGGAAAATGGGCGGGGCCAAGGGCGGGGTGGGCGGGGCTAAGGGCGGAGTGGGCGGGGCTAAAGCCGGAAGGGGCGGGGCTAAAGCCGGAAGGGGCGGGGCTAAAGGGGAGGCTTGCCGGGGCTCTAGGGGCCGTAGGGGGGAGGCTAAAAGGGGAATGGGCGAGGCAGAATCGTGTATGGGCAGGGCTAAAGGGGGAAAGGCCGTGGCTGAAGGCGGAATGGGCGTGGCTAAAGGTGGGAATGGGCGGGGCCAAGGGCGGGGTGGGCGGGGCTAAGGGCGGAGTGGGCGGGGCTAAAGCCGGAAGGGGCGGGGCTAAAGCCGGAAGGGGCGGGGCTAAAGGGGGGGGGGCTTGCCGGGGCTCTAGGGGCCGTAGGGGGGAGGCTAAAAGGGGAATGGGCGAGGCAGAATCGTGTATGGGCAGGGCTAAAGGGGGAAAGGCCGTGGCTAAAGGCGGAATGGGCGTGGCTAAAAGGAAAATGGGCGGGGCCAAGGGCGGGGTGGGCGGGGCTAAGGGCGGAGTGGGCGGGGTAAAGCCGGAAGGGGCGGGGCTAAAGCCGGAAGGGGCGGGGCTAAAGGGGGGGGCTTGCCGGGGCTCTAGGGACCGTAGGGGGGAGGCTAAAAGGGGAATGGGCGAGGCAGAATCGTGTATGGGCAGGGCTAAAGGGGGAAAGGCCGTGGCTGAAGGCGGAATGGGCGTGGCTAAAGGGGGAATGGGCGGGGCCAAGGGCGGGGTGGGCGGGGCTAAGGGCGGGGTGGGCGGGGCTAAGGGCGGAGTGGGCGGGGCTAAAGCCGGAAGGGGCGGGGCTAAAGGGGGGGGCTTGCCGGGGCTCTAGGGGCCGTAGGGGGGAGGCTAAAAGGGGAATGGGCGAGGCAGAATCGTGTATGGGCAGGGCTAAAGGGGGAAAGGCCGTGGCTGAAGGCGGAATGGGCGTGGCTAAAGGGGGAATGGGCGGGGCCAAGGGCGGGGTGGGCGGGGCTAAGGGCGGGGTGGGCGGGGCTAAAGCCGGAAGGGGCGGGGCTAAAGCCGGAAGGGGCGGGGCTAAGGGGGGGGGGCATGCCGGGGCTCTAGGGGCCGTAGGGGGGAGGCTAAAAGGGGAATGGGCGAGGCAGAATCGTGTATGGGCAGGGCTAAAGGGGGAAAGGCCGTGGCTGAAGGCGGAATGGGCGTGGCTAAAGGGGGAATGGGCGAAGCCAAGGGCGGGGTGGGCGGGGCTAAGGGCGGAGTGGGCGGGGCTAAAGCCGGAGTGGGCGGGGCGAAAGCCGGAAGGGGCGGGGCTAAAGGGGGGGGGCTTGCCGGGGCTCTAGGGGCCGTAGGGGGGAGGCTAAAAGGGGAATGGGCGAGGCAGAATCGTGTATGGGCAGGGCTAAAGGGGGAAAGGCCGTGGCTGAAGGCGGAATGGGCGTGGCTAAAGGGAAAATGGGCGGGGCTAAGGGCGCGGTGGGCGGGGCTAAGGGCGGAGTGGGCGGGGCTAAAGCCGGAAGGGGCGGGGCTAAAGGGGGGGGCTTGCCGGGGCTCTAGGGGCCGTAGGGGGGAGGCTAAAAGGGGAATGGGCGAGGCAGAATCGTGTATGGGCAGGGCTAAAGGGGGAAAGGCCGTGGCTGAAGGCGGAATGGGCGTGGCTAAAGGGAAAATGGGCGGGGCCAAGGGCGGGGTGGGCGGGGCTAAAGCCGGAAGGGGCGGGGCTAAAGCCGGAAGGGGCGGGGGCTAAAGCCGGAAGGGGCGGGGCTAAAGGGGGGGGGCTTGCCGGGGCTCTAGGGGCCGTAGGGGGAGGCTAAAAGGGGAATGGGCGAGGCAGAATCGTGTATGGGCAGGGCTAAAGGGGGAAAGGCCGTGGCTGAAGGCGGAATGGGCGTGGCTAAAGGTGGGAATGGGCGGGGCCAAGGGCGGGGTGGGCGGGGCTAAGGGGCGGAGTGGGCGGGGCTAAAGCCGGAAGTGGGCGGGGCTAAAGCCGGAAGGGGCGGGGCTAAAGGGGGGGGCTTGCCGGGGCTCTAGGGGCCGTAGGGGGGAGGCTAAAAGGGGAATGGGCGAGGCAGAATCGTGTATGGGCAGGGCTAAAGGGGGAAAGGCCGTGGCTGAAGGCGGAATGGGCGTGGCTAAAGGGAAAATGGGCGGGGCCAAGGGCGGGATGGGCGGGGCTAAAGCCGGAAGGGGCGGGGCTAAAGCCGGAAGGGGCGGGGCTAAAGGGGGGGGCTTGCCGGGGCTCTAGGGGCCGTAGGGGGGAGGCTAAAAGGGGAATGGGCGAGGGCAGAATCGTGTATGGGCAGGGCTAAAGGGGGAAAGGCCGTGGCTAAAGGCGGAATGGGCGTGGCTAAAAGGAAAATGGGCGGGGCCAAGGGCGGGTGGGCGGGGCTAAGGGCGGAGTGGCGGGGCTAAAGCCGGAAGGGGCGGGGCTAAAGCCGGAAGGGGCGGGGCTAAAGGGGGGGGCTTGCCGGGGCTCTAGGGGCCGTAGGGGGGAGGCTAAAAGGGGAATGGGCGAGGCAGAATCGTGTATGGGCAGGGCTAAAGGGGGAAAGGCCGTGGCTGAAGGCGGAATGGGCGTGGCTAAAGGGAAATGGGCGGGGCCAAGGGCGGGGTGGGCGGGGCTAAGGGCGGAGTGGGCGGGGCTAAAGCCGGAAGGGGCGGGGCTAAAGGGGGGGGGCTTGCCGGGGCTCTAGGGGCTGTAGGGGGGAGGCTAAAAGGGGAATGGGCGAGGCAGAATCGTGTATGGGCAGGGCTAAAGGGGGAAAGGCCGTGGCTG
>NW_025963336.1:0-30000 GCF_020740725.1 Corvus hawaiiensis | reverse complement strand
TAAAGCCGGAAGGGGCGGGGCTAAAGGGGGGGGGCTTGCCGGGGCTCTAAAGGCCGTAGGGGGGAGGCTAAAAGGGGAATGGGCGAGGCAGAATCGTGTATGGGCAGGGCTAAAGGGGGAAAGGCCGTGGCTGAAGGCGGAATGGGCGTGGCTAAAGGGGGAATGGGCGGGGCCAAGGGCGGGGTGGGCGGGGCCAAGGGCGGAGTGGGCGGGGCTAAAAGCCGGAAGGGGCGGGGCTAAAGGGGGGGGGGGCTTGCCGGGGCTCTAGGGGCCGTAGGGGGGAGGCTAAAAGGGGAATGGGCGAGGCAGATCGTTATGCGGGGCTGTGCTGAGGGGAGCGGGGGGGACGGGTGGGGGGGGATGCGTGCAGGGCTAAAGGGGGAAAGGCCGTGGCTGAAGGCGGAATGGCGTGGCTAAAGGGGGAATGGGCGGGGCCAAGGGCGGGGTGGGCGGGGCCAAGGGCGGGGTGGGCGGGGCCAAGGGCGGAGTGGGCGGGGCTAAAGCCGGAAGGGGCGGGGCTAAAGGGGGGGGGCTTGCCGGGGCTCTAGGGGCCGTAGGGGGGAGGCTAAAGGGGAATGGGCGAGGCAGAATCGTGTATGGGCAGGGCTAAAGGGGGAAAGGCCGTGGCTGAAGGCGGAATGGGCGTGGCTAAAGGGGGAATGGGCGGGGCCAAGGGCGGGGTGGGCGGGGCTAAGGGCGGAGTGGGCGGGGCTAAAGCCGGAGTGGGCGGGGCTAAAGCCGGAAGGGGCGGGGCTAAAGGGGGGGGGCTTGCCGGGGCTCTAGGGGCCGTAGGGGGGAGGCTAAAAGGGGAATGGGCGAGGCAGAATCGTGTATGGGCAGGGCTAAAGGGGGAAAGGCCGTGGCTGAAGGCGGAATGGGCGTGGCTAAAGGGAAAATGGGCGGGGCCAAGGGCGGGGTGGGCGGGGCTAAGGGCGGAGTGGGCGGGGCTAAAGCCGGAAGGGGCGGGGCTAAAGCCGGAAGGGGCGGGGCTAAAGGGGGGGGGCTTGCCGGGGCTCTAGGGGCCGTAGGGGGGAGGCTAAAAGGGGAATGGGCGAGGCAGAATCGTGTATGGGCAGGGCTAAAGGGGGAAAGGCCGTGGCTGAAGGCGGAATGGGCGTGGCTAAAGGGGGAATGGGCGGGGCCAAGGGCGGGGTGGGCGGGGCTAAGGGCGGAGTGGGCGGGGCTAAAGCCGGAAGGGGCGGGGCTAAAGCCGGAAGGGGCGGGGCTAAAGGGGGGGGCCCTGCCGGGGCTCTAGGGGCCGTAGGGGGGAGGCTAAAAGGGGAATGGGCGAGGCAGAATCGTGTATGGGCAGGGCTAAAGGGGGAAAGGCCGTGGCTGAAGGCGGAATGGGCGTGGCTAAAGGGGGAATGGGCGGGGCCAAGGGCGGGGTGGGCGGGGCTTAGGGCGGAGTGGGCGGGGCTAAAGCCGGAAGGGGCGGGGCTAAAGGGGGGGGCTTGCCGGGGCTCTAGGGGCCGTAGGGGGGAGGCTAAAAGGGGAATGGGCGAGGCAGAATCGTGTATGGGCAGGGCTAAAGGGGGAAAGGCCGTGGCTGAAGGCGGAATGGGCGTGGCTAAAGGGAAAATGGGCGGCGCCAAGGGCGGGGTGGGCGGGGCTAAGGGCGGAGTGGGCGGGGCTAAAGCCGGAAGGGGCGGGGCTAAAGCCGGAAGGGGCGGGGCTAAAGGGGGGGGGCTTGCCGGGGCTCTAGGGGCCGTAGGGGGGAGGCTAAAAGGGGAATGGGCGAGGCAGAATCGTGTATGGGCAGGGCTAAAGGGGGAAAGGCCGTGGCTGAAGGCGGAATGGGCGTGGCTAAAGGTGGGAATGGGCGGGGCCAAGGGCGGGGTGGGCGGGGCCAAGGGCGGAGTGGGCGGGGCTAAAGCCGGAAGGGGCGGGGCTAAAGGGGGGGGCTTGCCGGGGCTCTAGGGGCCGTAGGGGGGAGGCTAAAAGGGGAATGGGCGAGGCAGAATCGTGTATAGGCAGGGCTAAAGGGGGAAAGGCCGTGGCTGAAGGCGGAATGGGCGTGGCTAAAGGGAAAATGGGCGGGGCCAAGGGCGGGGTGGGCGGGGCTAAGGGCGGAGTGGGCGGGGCTAAAGCCGGAAGGGGCGGGGCTAAAGCCGGAAGGGGCGGGGCTAAAGGGGGGGGGCTTGCCGGGGCTCTAGGGGCCGTAGGGGGGAGGCTAAAAGGGGAATGGGCGAGGCAGAATCGTGTATGGGCAGGGCTAAAGGGGAAAAGGCCGTGGCTGAAGGCGGAATGGGCGTGGCTAAAGGGAAAATGGGCGGGGCCAAGGGCGGGGTGGGCGGGGCTAAGGGCGGGGTGGGCGGGGCTAAAGGCGGAGTGGGCGGGGCTAAAGCCGGAAGGGGCGGGGCTAAAGGGGGGGGCTTGCCGGGGCTCTAGGGGCCGTAGGGGGGGAGGCTAAAAGGGGAATGGGCGAGGCAGAATCGTGTATGGGCAGGGCTAAAGGGGGAAAGGCCGTGGCTGAAGGCGGAATGGGCGTGGCTAAAGGGGGAATGGGCGGGGCCAAGGGCGGGGTGGGCGGGGCTAAGGGCGGAGTGGGCGGGGCTAAAGCCGGAAGGGGCGGGGCTAAAGGGGGGGGCTTGCCGGGGCTCTAGGGGCCGTAGGGGGGAGGCTAAAAGGGGAATGGGCGAGGCAGAATCGTGTATGGGCAGGGCTAAAGGGGGAAAGGCCGTGGCTGAAGGCGGAATGGGCGTGGCTAAAGGGGGAATGGGCGGGGCCAAGGGCGGGGTGGGCGGGGCTAAGGGCGGAGTGGGCGGGGCTAAAGCCGGAAGGGGCGGGGCTAAAGCCGGAAGGGGCGGTGCTAAAGGGGGGGCTTGCCGGGGCTCTAGGGGCCGTAGGGGGGAGGCTAAAAGGGGAATGGGCGAGGCAGAATCGTGTATGGGCAGGGCTAAAGGGGGAAAGGCCGTGGCTGAAGGCGGAATGGGCGTGGCTAAAGGGGGAATGGGCGGGGCCAAGGGCGGGGTGGGCGGGGCTAAGGGCGGAGTGGGCGGGGCTAAAGCCGGAAGGGGCGGGGCTAAAGCCGGAAGGGGCGGGGCTAAAGGGGGGGGGGCTTGCCGGGGCTCTAGGGGCCGTAGGGGGGAGGCTAAAAGGGGAATGGGCGAGGCAGAATCGTGTATGGGCAGGGCTAAAGGGGGAAAGGCCGTGGCTGAAGGCGGAATGGGCGTGGCTAAAGGGGGAATGGGCGGGGCCAAGGGCGGGGTGGGCGGGGCCAAGGGCGGGGTGGGCGGGGCCAAGGGCGGAGTGGGCGGGGCTTAAGCCGGAAGGGGCGGGGCTAAAGGGGGGGGCTTGCCGGGGCTCTAGGGGCCGTAGGGGGGAGGCTAAAAGGGGAATGGGCGAGGCAGAATCGTGTATGGGCAGGGCTAAAGGGGGAAAGGCCGTGGCTGAAGGCGGAATGGGCGTGGCTAAAGGGGGAATGGGCGGGGCCAAGGGCGGGGTGGGCGGGGCTAAGGGCGGGGTGGGCGGGGCTAAAGCCGGAAGGGGCGGGGCTAAAGCCGGAAGGGGCGGGGCTAAAGGAAGGGGGGCTTGCCGGGGCTCTAGGGGCCGTAGGGGGGAGGCTAAAAGGGGAATGGGCGAGGCAGAATCGTGTATGGGCAGGGCTAAAGGGGGAAAGGCCGTGGCTGAAGGCGGAATGGGCGTGGCTAAAGGGAAAATGGGCGGGGCCAAGGGCGGGGTGGGCGGGGCTAAGGGCGGAGTGGGCGGGGCTAAAGCCGGAAGGGGCGGGGCTAAAGCCGGAAGGGGCGGGGCTAAAGGGGGGGGCTTGCCGGGGCTCTAGGGGCCGTAGGGGGGAGGCTAAAAGGGGAATGGGCGAGGCAGAATCGTGTATGGGCAGGGCTAAAGGGGGAAAGGCCGTGGCTGAAGGCGGAATGGGCGTGGCTAAAGGGAAAATGGGCGGGGCCAAGGGCGGGGTGGGCGGGGCTAAGGGCGGGGGCGGGGCTAAAGGGGGGGGCTTGCCGGGGCTCTAGGGGCCGTAGGGGGGAGGCTAAAAGGGGAATGGGCGAGGCAGAATCGTGTATGGGCAGGGCTAAAGGGGGAAAGGCCGTGGCTGAAGGCGGAATGGGCGTGGCTAAAGGGGGAATGGGCGGGGCCAAGGGCGGGGTGGGCGGGGCTAAGGGCGGAGTGGGCGGGGCTAAAGCCGGAAGGGGCGGGGCTAAAGGGGGGGGCTTGCCGGGGCTCTAGGGGCCGTAGAGGGGAGGCTAAAAGGGGAATGGGCGAGGCAGAATCGTGTATGGGCAGGGCTAAAGGGGGAAAGGCCGTGGCTGAAGGCGGAATGGGCGTGGCTAAAGGGGGAATGGGCGGGGCCAAGGGCGGGGTGGGCGGGGCTAAGGGCGGAGTGGGCGGGGCTAAAGCCGGAAGGGGCGGGGCTAAAGCCGGAAGGGGCGGGGCTAAAGGGGGGGGGCTTGCCGGGGCTCTAGGGGCCGTAGGGGGGAGGCTAAAAGGGGAATGGGCGAGGCAGAATCGTGTATGGGCAGGGCTAAAGGGGGAAAGGCCGTGGCTGAAGGCGGAATGGGCGTGGCTAAAGGGGGAATGGGCGGGGCCAAGGGCGGGGTGGGCGGGGCTAAAGCCGGAAGGGGCGGGGCTAAAGGGGGGGGCCTTGCCGGGGCTCTAGGGGCCGTAGGGGGGAGGCTAAAAGGGGAATGGGCGAGGCAGAATCGTGTATGGGCAGGGCTAAAGGGGGAAAGGCCGTGGCTGAAGGCGGAATGGGCGTGGCTAAAGGGGGAATGGGCGGGGCTAAGGGCGGGGTGGGCGGGGCTAAGGGCGGAGTGGGCGGGGCTCAAGCCGGAAGGGGCGGGGCTAAAGGGGGGGGCTTGCCGGGGCTCTAGGGGCCGTAGGGGGGAGGCTAAAAGGGGAATGGGCGAGGCAGAATCGTGTATGGGCAGGGCTAAAGGGGGAAAGGCCGTGGCTGAAGGCGGAATGGGCGTGGCTAAAGGGGGAATGGGCGGGGCCAAGGGCGGGGTGGGCGGGGCTAAGGGCGGAGTGGGCGGGGCTAAAGCCGGAAGGGGCGGGGCTAAAGGGGGGGGGCTTGCCGGGGCTCTAGGGGCCGTAGGGGGGAGGCTAAAAGGGGAATGGGCGAGGCAGAATCGTGTATGGGCAGGGCTAAAGGGGGAAAGGCCGTGGCTGAAGGAGGAATGGGCGTGGCTAAAGGGGGAATGGGCGGGGCCAAGGGCGGGGTGGGCGGGGCCAAGGGCGGAGTGGGCGGGGCTAAAGCCGGAAGGGGCGGGGCTAAAGGGGGGGGGGCTTGCCGGGGCTCTAGGGGCCGTAGGGGGGAGGCTAAAAGGGGAATGGGCGAGGCAGAATCGTGTATGGGCAGGGCTAAAGGGGGAAAGGCCGTGGCTGAAGGCGGAATGGGCGTGGCTAAAGGTGGGAATGGGCGGGGCCAAGGGCGGGGTGGGCGGGGCCAAGGGCGGAGTGGGCGGGGCTAAAGGGGGGGGCTTGCCGGGGGCTCTAGGGGCCGTAGGGGGGAGGCTAAAAGGGGAATGGGCGAGGCAGAATCGTGTATAGGCAGGGCTAAAGGGGGAAAGGCCGTGGCTGAAGGCGGAATGGGCGTGGCTAAAGGGGGAATGGGCGGGGCCAAGGGCGGGGTGGGCGGGGCCAAGGGCGGGGTGGGCGGGGCCAAGGGCGGAGTGGGCGGGGCTAAAGCCGGAAGGGGCGGGGCTAAAGCCGGAAGGGGCGGGGCTAAAGGGGGGGGCTTGCCGGGGCTCTAGGGGCCGTAGGGGGGAGGCTAAAAGGGGAATGGGCGAGGCAGAATCGTGTATGGGCAGGGCTAAAGGGGAAAAGGCCGTGGCTGAAGGCGGAATGGGCGTGGCTAAAGGGAAAATGGGCGGGGCCAAGGGCGGGGTGGGCGGGGCTAAGGGCGGGGTGGGCGGGGCTAAAGGCGGAGTGGGCGGGGCTAAAGCCGGAAGGGGCGGGGGCTAAAGGGGGGGCCTTGCCGGGGCTCTAGGGGCCGTAGGGGGGAGGCTAAAAGGGGAATGGGCGAGGCAGAATCGTGTATGGGCAGGGCTAAAGGGGGAAAGGCCGTGGCTGAAGGCGGAATGGGCGTGGCTAAAGGGGGAATGGGCGGGGCCAAGGGCGGGGTGGGCGGGGCTAAGGGCGGAGTGGGCGGGGCTAAAGCCGGAAGGGGCGGGGCTAAAGGGGGGGGCTTGCCGGGGCTCTAGGGGCCGTAGGGGGGAGGCTAAAAGGGGAATGGGCGAGGCAGAATCGTGTATGGGCAGGGCTAAAGGGGGAAAGGCCGTGGCTGAAGGCGGAATGGGCGTGGCTAAAGGGGGAATGGGCGGGGCCAAGGGCGGGGTGGGCGGGGCTAAGGGCGGAGTGGGCGGGGCTAAAGCCGGAAGGGGCGGGGCTAAATCCGGAAGGGGCGGGGCTAAAGGGGGGGCTTGCCGGGGCTCTAGGGGCCGTAGGGGGGAGGCTAAAAGGGGAATGGGCGAGGCAGAATCGTGTATGGGCAGGGCTAAAGGGGGAAAGGCCGTGGCTGAAGGCGGAATGGGCGTGGCTAAAGGGGGAATGGGCGGGGCCAAGGGCGGGGTGGGCGGGGCCAAGGGCGGAGTGGGCGGGGCTAAAGCCGGAAGGGGCGGGGCTAAAGCCGGAAGGGGCGGGGCTAAAGGGGGGGGGCTTGCCGGGGCTCTAGGGGCCGTAGGGGGGAGGCTAAAAGGGGAATGGGCGAGGCAGAATCGTGTATGGGCAGGGCTAAAGGGGGAAAGGCCGTGGCTGAAGGCGGAATGGGCGTGGCTAAAGGGGGAATGGGCGGGGCCAAGGGCGGGGTGGGCGGGGCCAAGGGCGGGGTGGGCGGGGCCAAGGGCGGAGTGGGCGGGGCTTAAGCCGGAAGGGGCGGGGCTAAAGGGGGGGGGGGCCTGCCGGGGCTCTAGGGGCCGTAGGGGGGAGGCTAAAAGGGGAATGGGCGAGGCAGAATCGTGTATGGGCAGGGCTAAAGGGGGAAAGGCCGTGGCTGAAGGCGGAATGGGCGTGGCTAAAGGGAAAATGGGCGGGGCCAAGGGCGCGGTGGGCGGGGCTAAGGGCGGAGTGGGCGGGGCTAAAGCCGGAAGGGGCGGGGCTAAAGGGGGGGGGGCTTGCCGGGGCTCTAGGGGCCGTAGGGGGGAGGCTAAAAGGGGAATGGGCGAGGCAGAATCGTGTATGGGCAGGGCTAAAGGGGGAAAGGCCGTGGCTGAAGGCGGAATGGGCGTGGCTAAAGGGGGAATGGGCGGGGCTAAGGGCGGGGTGGGCGGGGCTAAGGGCGGAGTGGGCGGGGCTCAAGCCGGAAGGGGCGGGGCTAAAGGGGGGGCTTGCCGGGGCTCTAGGGGCCGTAGGGGGGAAGCTAAAAGGGGAATGGGCGAGGCAGAATCGTGTATGGGCAGGGCTAAAGGGGGAAAGGCCGTGGCTGAAGGCGGAATGGGCGTGGCTAAAGGGGGAATGGGCGGGGCCAAGGGCGGGGTGGGCGGGGCTAAAGCCGAAAGGGGCGGGGCTAAAGCCGGAAGGGGCGGGGCTAAAGGGGGGGGCTTGCCGGGGCTCTAGGGGCCGTAGGGGGGAGGCTAAAAGGGGAATGGGCGAGGCAGAATCGTGTATAGGCAGGGCTAAAGGGGGAAAGGCCGTGGCTGAAGGCGGAATGGGCGGGGCTAAAGGGAAAATGGGCGGGGCCAAGGGCGCGGTCGGCGAGGCTAAGGGCGGAGTGGGCGGGGCTAAGGGCGGAGTGGGCGGGGCTAAAGCCGGAAGGGGCGGGGCTAAAGGGGGGGGCTTGCCGGGGCTCTAGGGGCCGTAGGGGGGAGGCTAAAAGGGGAATGGGCGAGGCAGAATCGTGTATGGGCAGGGCTAAAGGGGGAAAGGCCGTGGCTGAAGGCGGAATGGGCGTGGCTAAAGGGGGAATGGGCGGGGCCAAGGGCGGGGTGGGCGGGGCTAAGGGCGGAGTGGGCGGGGCTAAAGCCGGAAGGGGCGGGGCTAAAGGGGGGGGCTTGCCGGGGCTCTAGGGGCCGTAGGGGGAGGCTAAAAGGGGAATGGGCGAGGCAGAATCGTGTATGGGCAGGGCTAAAGGGGGAAAGGCCGTGGCTGAAGGCGGAATGGGCGTGGCTAAAGGGGGAATGGGCGGGGCCAAGGGCGGGGTGGGCGGGGCTAAGGGCGGAGTGGGCGGGGCTTAAAGCCGGAAGGGGCGGGGCTAAAGCCGGAAGGGGCGGGGCTAAAGGGGGGGGCTTGCCGGGGCTCTAGGGGCCGTAGGGGGGAGGCTAAAAGGGGAATGGGCGAGGCAGAATCGTGTATGGGCAGGGCTAAAGGGGGAAAGGCCGTGGCTGAAGGCGGAATGGGCGTGGCTAAAGGGGGAATGGGCGGGGCCAAGGGCGGGGTGGGCGGGGCCAAGGGCGGGGTGGGCGGGGCCAAGGGCGGAGTGGGCGGGGCTAAAGCCGGAAGGGGCGGGGCTAAAGGGGGGGGGCTTGCCGGGGCTCTAGGGGCCGTAGGGGGGAGGCTAAAAGGGGAATGGGCGAGGCAGAATCGTGTATGGGCAGGGCTAAAGGGGGAAAGGCCGTGGCTGAAGGCGGAATGGGCGTGGCTAAAGGGAAAATGGGCGGGGCCAAGGGCGGGGTGGGCGGGGCTAAGGGCGGGGTGGGCGGGGTTAAAGCCGGAAGGGGCGGGGCTAAAGCCGGAAGGGGCGGGGCTAAAGGGGGGGGGCTTGCCGGGGCTCTAGGGGCCGTAGGGGGGAGGCTAAAAGGGGAATGGGCGAGGCAGAATCGTGTATGGGCAGGGCTAAAGGGGGAAAGGCCGTGGCTGAAGGCGGAATGGGCGTGGCTAAAGGGGGAATGGGCGGGGCCAAGGGCGGGGTGGGCGGGGCTAAGGGCGGAGTGGGCGGGGCTAAAGCCGGAAGGGGCGGGGCTAAAGCCGGAAGGGGCGGGGCTAAAGGGGGGGGCCTTGCCGGGGCTCTAGGGGCCGTAGGGGGGAGGCTAAAAGGGGAATGGGCGAGGCAGAATCGTGTATGGGCAGGGCTAAAGGGGGAAAGGCCGTGGCTGAAGGCGGAATGGGCGTGGCTAAAGAAGGAATGGGCGGGGCTAAGGGCGGGGTGGGCGGGGCTAAGGGCGGAGTGGGCGGGGCTCAAGCCGGAAGGGGCGGGGCTAAAGGGGGGGCTTGCCGGGGCTCTAGGGGCCGTAGGGGGGAGGCTAAAAGGGGAATGGGCGAGGCAGAATCGTGTATGGGCAGGGCTAAAGGGGGAAAGGCCGTGGCTGAAGGCGGAATGGGCGTGGCTAAAGGGAAAATGGGCGGGGCCAAGGGCGGGGTGGGCGGGGCTAAGGGCGGAGTGGGCGGGGCTAAAGCCGGAAGGGGCGGGGCTAAAGCCGGAAGGGGGCGGGGCTAAAGGGGGGGGCTTGCCGGGGCTCTAGGGGCCGTAGGGGGGAGGCTAAAAGGGGAATGGGCGAGGCAGAATCGTGTATGGGCAGGGCTAAAGGGGGAAAGGCCGTGGCTGAAGGCGGAATGGGCGTGGCTAAAGGGAAAATGGGCGGGGCCAAGGGCGGGGTGGGCGAGGCTAAGGGCGGAGTGGGCGGGGCTAAGGGCGGAGGGGGCGGGGCTAAAGCCGGAAGGGGCGGGGCTAAAGGGGGGGGGCTTGCCGGGGCTCTAGGGGCCGTAGGGGGGAGGCTAAAAGGGGAATGGGCGAGGCAGAATCGTGTATGGGCAGGGCTAAAGGGGGAAAGGCCGTGGCTGAAGGCGGAATGGGCGTGGCTAAAGGGAAAATGGGCGGGGCCAAGGGCGGGGTGGGCGGGGCCAATTGCGGGGTGGGCGGGGCCAAGGGCGGAGTGGGCGGGGCTAAAGCCGGAAGGGGCGGGGCTAAAGGGGGGGGCTTGCCGGGGCTCTAGGGGCCGTAGGGGGGAGGCTAAAGGGGAATGGGCGAGGCAGAATCGTGTATGGGCAGGGCTAAAGGGGGAAAGGCCGTGGCTGAAGGCGGAATGGGCGTGGCTAAAGGGAAAATGGGCGGGGCCAAGGGCGGGGTGGGCGGGGCTAAGGGCGGAGTGGGCGGGGCTAAAGCCGGAAGGGGCGGGGCTAAAGCCGGAAGGGGCGAGGCTAAAGGGGGGGGGGCTTGCCGGGGCTCTAGGGGCCGTAGGGGGGAGGCTAAAAGGGGAATGGGCGAGGCAGAATCGTGTATGGGCAGGGCTAAAGGGGGAAAGGCCGTGGCTGAAGGCGGAATGGGCGTGGCTAAAGGTGGGAATGGGCGGGGCCAAGGGCGGGGTGGGTGGGGCCAAGGGCGGAGTGGGCGGGGCTAAAGCCGGAAGGGGCGGGGCTAAAGGGGGGGGCTTGCCGGGGCTCTAGGGGCCGTAGGGGGGAGGCTAAAAGGGGAATGGGCGAGGCAGAATCGTGTATAGGCAGGGCTAAAGGGGGAAAGGCCGTGGCTGAAGGCGGAATGGGCGTGGCTAAAGGGAAAATGGGCGGGGCCAAGGGCGGGGTGGGCGGGGCGGGCGGGGCTAAAGCCGGAAGGGGCGGGGGCTAAAGCCGGAAGGGGCGGGGCTAAAGGGGGGGGGGCTTGCCGGGGCTCTAGGGGCCGTAGGGGGGGAGGCTAAAAGGGGAATGGGCGAGGCAGAATCGTGTATGGGCAGGGCTAAAGGGGAAAAGGCCGTGGCTGAAGGCGGAATGGGCGTGGCTAAAGGGAAAATGGGCGGGGCCAAGGGCGGGGTGGGCGGGGCTAAGGGCGGGGTGGGCGGGGGCTAAAGGCGGAGTGGGCGGGGCTAAAGCCGGAAGGGGCGGGGCTAAAGCCGGAAGGGGCGGGGCTAAAGGGGGGGGGCTTGCCGGGGCTCTAGGGGCCGTAGGGGGGAGGCTAAAAGGGGAATGGGCGAGGCAGAATCGTGTATGGGCAGGGCTAAAGGGGGAAAGGCCGTGGCTGAAGGCGGAATGGGCGTGGCTAAAGGGGGAATGGGCGGGGCCAAGGGCGGGGTGGGCGGGGTCAAGGGCGGGGTGGGCGGGGCCAAGGGCGGAGTGGGCGGGGCTAAAGCCGGAAGGGGCGGGGCTAAAGGGGGGGGCTTGCCGGGGCTCTAGGGGCCGTAGGGGGGAGGCTAAAAGGGGAATGGGCGAGGCAGAATCGTGTATGGGCAGGGCTAAAGGGGGAAAGGCCGTGGCTGAAGGCGGAATGGGCGTGGCTAAAGGGGGAATGGGCGGGGCCAAGGGCGGGGTGGGCGGGGCTAAGGGCGGGGTGGGCGGGGCTAAAGCCGGAAGGGGCGGGGCTAAAGCCGGAAGGGGCGGGGCTAAAGGGGGGGGGGCTTCCCGGGGCTCTAGGGGCCGTAGGGGGGAGGCTAAAAGGGGAATGGGCGAGGCAGAATCGTGTATGGGCAGGGCTAAAGGGGGAAAGGCCGTGGCTGAAGGCGGAATGGGCGTGGCTAAAGGGGGAATGGGCGGGGGCCAAGGGCGCGGTGGGCGGGGCTAAGGGCGGAGTGGGCGGGGCTAAAGCCGGAAGGGGCGGGGCTAAAGGGGGGGGGCTTGCCGGGGCTCTAGGGGCCGTAGGGGGGAGGCTAAAAGGGGAATGGGCGAGGCAGAATCGTGTATGGCCAGGGCTAAAGGGGGAAAGGCCGTGGCTGAAGGCGGAATGGGCGTGGCTAAAGGGGGAATGGGCGGGGCCAAGGGCGGGGTGGGCGGGGCCAAGGGCGGGGTGGGCGGGGCTAAAGCCGGAAGGGGCGGGGCTAAAGCCGGAAGGGGCGGGGCTAAAGGGGGGGGCTTGCCGGGGCTCTAGGGGCCGTAGGGGGGAGGCTAAAAGGGGAATGGGCGAGGCAGAATCGTGTATGGGCAGGGCTAAAGGGGGAAAGGCCGTGGCTAAAGGCGGAATGGGCGTGGCTAAAGGGAAAATGGGCGGGGCCAAGGGCGGGGTGGGCGGGGCTAAAGGCGGAGTGGGCGGGGCTAAAGCCGGAAGGGGCGGGGCTAAAGCCGGAAGGGGCGGGGCTAAAGGGGGGGGGCTTGCCGGGGCTCTAGGGGCCGTAGGGGGGAGGCTAAAAGGGGAATGGGCGAGGCAGAATCGTGTATGGGCAGGGCTAAAGGGGGAAAGGCCGTGGCTGAAGGCGGAATGGGCGTGGCTAAAGGGAAAATGGGCGGGGCCAAGGGCGGGGTGGGCGGGGCTAAGGGCGGAGTGGGCGGGGCTAAAGCCGGAAGGGGCGGGGCTAAAGCCGGAAGGGGCGGGGCTAAAGGGGGGGGGGCTTGCCGGGGCTCTAGGGGCCGTAGGGGGGAGGCTAAAAGGGGAATGGGCGAGGCAGAATCGTGTATGGGCAGGGCTAAAGGGGGAAAGGCCGTGGCTGAAGGCGGAATGGGCGTGGCTAAAGGGGGAATGGGCGGGGCCAAGGGCGGGGTGGGCGGGGCTAAGGGCGGGGTGGGCGGGGCTAAAGGGCGGAGTAGGCGGGGCTAAAGCCGGAAGGGGCGGGGCTAAAGGGGGGGGCTTGCCGGGGCTCTAGGGGCCGTAGGGGGGAGGCTAAAGGGGAATGGGCGAGGCAGAATCGTGTATGGGCAGGGCTAAAGGGGGAAAGGCCGTGGCTGAAGGCGGAATGGGCGTGGCTAAAGGGAAAATGGGCGGGGCCAAGGGCGGGGTGGGCGGGGCTAAGGGCGGAGTGGGCGGGGCTAAAGCCGGAAGGGGCGGGGCTAAAGCCGGAAGGGGCGGGGCTAAAGGGGGGGGCTTGCCGGGGCTCTAGGGGCCGTAGGGGGGAGGCTAAAGGGGAATGGGCGAGGCAGAATCGTGTATGGGCAGGGCTAAAGGGGGAAAGGCCGTGGCTGAAGGCGGAATGGGCGTGGCTAAAGGGGGAATGGGCGGGGCCAAGGGCGGGGTGGGCGGGGCTAAGGGCGGAGTGGGCGGGGCTAAAGCCGGAGTGGGCGGGGCTAAAGCCGGAAGGGGCGGGGCTAAAGGGGGGGGGGCTTGCCGGGGCTCTAGGGGCCGTAGGGGGGAGGCTAAAAGGGGAATGGGCGAGACAGAATCGTGTATGGGCAGGGCTAAAGGGGGAAAGGCCGTGGCTGAAGGCGGAATGGGCGTGGCTAAAGGGGGAATGGGCGGGGCCAAGGGCGGGGTGGGCGGGGCTAAAGCCGGAAGGGGCGGGGCTAAAGCCGGAAGGGGCGGGGCTAAAGGGGGGGGCTTGCCGGGGCTCTAGGGGCCGTAGGGGGGAGGCTAAAAGGGGAATGGGCGAGGCAGAATCGTGTATAGGCAGGGCTAAAGGGGGAAAGGCCGTGGCTGAAGGCGGAATGGGCGTGGCTAAAGGGAAAATGGGCGGGGCCAAGGGCGCGGTCGGCGAGGCTAAGGGCGGAGTGGGCGGGGCTAAGGGCGGAGTGGGCGGGGCTAAAGCCGGAAGGGGCGGGGCTAAAGGGGGGGGCTTGCCGGGGCTCTAGGGGCCGTAGGGGGGAGGCTAAAAGGGGAATGGGCGAGGCAGAATCGTGTATGGGCAGGGCTAAAGGGGGAAAGGCCGTGGCTGAAGGCGGAATGGGCGTGGCTAAAGGGGGAATGGGCGGGGCCAAGGGCGGGGTGGGCGGGGCTAAGGGCGGAGTGGGCGGGGCTAAAGCCGGAAGGGGCGGGGCTAAAGGGGGGGGCTTGCCGGGGCTCTAGGGGCCGTAGGGGGGAGGCTAAAAGGGGAATGGGCGAGGCAGAATCGTGTATGGGCAGGGCTAAAGGGGGAAAGGCCGTGGCTGAAGGCGGAATGGGCGTGGCTAAAGGGAAAATGGGCGGGGCCAAGGGCGGAGTGGGCGGGGCTAAAGCCGGAAGGGGCGGGGCTAAAGCCGGAAGGGGCGGGGCTAAAGGGGGGGGGCTTGCCGGGGCTCTAGGGGCCGTAGGGGGGAGGCTAAAAGGGGAATGGGCGAGGCAGAATCGTGTATGGGCAGGGCTAAAGGGGGAAAGGCCGTGGCTGAAGGCGGAATGGGCGTGGCTAAAGGGGGAATGGGCGGGGCCAAGGGCGGGGAGGGCGGGGCCAAGGGCGGGGTGGGCGGGGCCAAGGGCGGAGTGGGCGGGGCTAAAGCCGGAAGGGGCGGGGCTAAAGGGGGGGGCTTGCCGGGGCTCTAGGGGCCGTAGGGGGGAGGCTAAAGGGGAATGGGCGAGGCAGAATCGTGTATGGGCAGGGCTAAAGGGGGAAAGGCCGTGGCTGAAGGCGGAATGGGCGTGGCTAAAGGGAAAATGGGCGGGGCCAAGGGCGGGGTGGGCGGGGCTAAGGGCGGAGTGGGCGGGGCTAAAGCCGGAGTGGGCGGGGCTAAAGCCGGAAGGGGCGGGGCTAAAGGGGGGGGCTTGCCGGGGCTCTAGGGGCCGTAGGGGGGAGGCTAAAAGGGGAATGGGCGAGGCAGAATCGTGTATGGGCAGGGCTAAAGGGGGAAAGGCCGTGGCTGAAGGCGGAATGGGCGTGGCTAAAGGGGGAATGGGCGGGGCCAAGGGCGGGGTGGGCGGGGCCAAGGGCGGAGTGGGCGGGGCTAAAGCCGGAAGGGGCGGGGCTAAAGCCGGAAGGGGCGGGGCTAAAGGGGGGGGGCTTGCCGGGGCTCTAGGGGCCGTAGGGGGGAGGCTAAAAGGGGAATGGGCGAGGCAGAATCGTGTATAGGCAGGGCTAAAGGGGGAAAGGCCGTGGCTGAAGGCGGAATGGGCGTGGCTAAAGGGAAAATGGGCGGGGCCAAGGGCGGGGGTGGGCGGGGCCAAGGGCGGAGTGGGCGGGGCTAAAGCCGGAAGGGGCGGGGCTAAAGCCGGAAGGGGCGGGGCTAAAGGGGGGGGGCTTGCCGGGGCTCTAGGGGCCGTAGGGGGGAGGCTAAAAGGGGAATGGGCGAGGCAGAATCGTGTATGGGCAGGGCTAAAGGGGAAAAGGCCGTGGCTGAAGGCGGAATGGGCGTGGCTAAAGGGAAAATGGGCGGGGCCAAGGGCGGGGTGGGCGGGGCTAAGGGCGGGGTGGGCGGGGCTAAAGGCGGAGTGGGCGGGGCTAAAGCCGGAAGGGGCGGGGCTAAAGGGGGGGGCTTGCCGGGGCTCTAGGGGCCGTAGGGGGGAGGCTAAAAGGGGAATGGGCGAGGCAGAATCGTGTATGGGCAGGGCTAAAGGGGGAAAGGCCGTGGCTGAAGGCGGAATGGGCGTGGCTAAAGGGGGAATGGGCGGGGCCAAGGGCGGGGTGGGCGGGGCTAAGGGCGGAGTGGGCGGGGCTAAAGCCGGAAGGGGCGGGGCTAAAGGGGGGGGCTTGCCGGGGCTCTAGGGGCCGTAGGGGGGAGGCTAAAAGGGGAATGGGCGAGGCAGAATCGTGTATGGGCAGGGCTAAAGGGGGAAAGGCCGTGGCTGAAGGCGGAATGGGCGTGGCTAAAGGGAAAATGGGCGGGGCCAAGGGCGCGGTGGGCGGGGCTAAGGGCGGAGTGGGCGGGGCTAAAGCCGGAAGGGGCGGGGCTAAAGCCGGAAGGGGCGGGGCTAAAGGGGGGGCTTGCCGGGGCTCTAGGGGCCGTAGGGGGGAGGCTAAAAGGGGAATGGGCGAGGCAGAATCGTGTATGGGCAGGGCTAAAGGGGGAAAGGCCGTGGCTGAAGGCGGAATGGGCGTGGCTAAAGGGGGAATGGGCGGGGCCAAGGGCGGGGTGGGCGGGGCCAAGGGCGGAGTGGGCGGGGCTAAAGCCGGAAGGGGCGGGGCTAAAGCCGGAAGGGGCGGGGCTAAAGGGGGGGGCTTGCCGGGGCTCTAGGGGCCGTAGGGGGGAGGCTAAAAGGGGAATGGGCGAGGCAGAATCGTGTATGGGCAGGGCTAAAGGGGAAAAGGCCGTGGCTGAAGGCGGAATGGGCGTGGCTAAAGGGAAAATGGGCGGGGCCAAGGGCGGGGTGGGCGGGGCTAAGGGCGGGGTGGGCGGGGCTAAGGGCGGAGTGGGCGGGGCTAAAGCCGGAAGGGGCGGGGCTAAAGGGGGGGGCTTGCCGGGGCTCTAGGGGCCGTAGGGGGGAGGCTAAAAGGGGAATGGGCGAGGCAGAATCGTGTATGGGCAGGGCTAAAGGGGGAAAGGCCGTGGCTGAAGGCGGAATGGGCGTGGCTAAAGGGGGAATGGGCGGGGCCAAGGGCGGGGTGGGCGGGGCTAAGGGCGGAGTGGGCGGGGCTAAAGCCGGAAGGGGCGGGGCTAAAGGGGGGGGCTTGCCGGGGCTCTAGGGGCCGTAGGGGGGAGGCTAAAAGGGGAATGGGCGAGGCAGAATCGTGTATGGGCAGGGCTAAAGGGGGAAAGGCCGTGGCTGAAGGCGGAATGGGCGTGGCTAAAGGGAAAATGGGCGGGGCCAAGGGCGCGGTGGGCGGGGCTAAGGGCGGAGTGGGCGGGGCTAAAGCCGGAAGGGGCGGGGCTAAAGGGGGGGCTTGCCGGGGCTCTAGGGGCCGTAGGGGGGAGGCTAAAAGGGGAATGGGCGAGGCAGAATCGTGTATGGGCAGGGCTAAAGGGGGAAAGGCCGTGGCTGAAGGCGGAATGGGCGTGGCTAAAGGGGGAATGGGCGGGGCCAAGGGCGGGGTGGGCGGGGCTAAGGGCGGAGTGGGCGGGGCTAAAGCCGGAAGGGGCGGGGCTAAAGCCGGAAGGGGCGGGGCTAAAGGGGGGGGGGCTTGCCGGGGCTCTAGGGGCCGTAGGGGGGAGGCTAAAAGGGGAATGGGCGAGGCAGAATCGTGTATGGGCAGGGCTAAAGGGGGAAAGGCCGTGGCTGAAGGCGGAATGGGCGTGGCTAAAGGGGGAATGGGCGGGGCCAAGGGCGGGGTGGGCGGGGCCAAGTGCGGGGCGGGCGGGGCCAAGGGCGGAGTGGGCGGGGCTTAAGCCGGAAGGGGCGGGGCTAAAGGGGGGGGCTTCCCGGGGCTCTAGGGGCCGTAGGGGGGAGGCTAAAAGGGGAATGGGCGAGGCAGAATCGTGTATGGGCAGGGCTAAAGGGGGAAAGGCCGTGGCTGAAGGCGGAATGGGCGTGGCTAAAGGGGGAATGGGCGGGGCCAAGGGCGGGGTGGGCGGGGCTAAGGGCGGAGTGGGCGGGGCTAAGGGCGGAGTGGGCGGGGCTAAAGCCGGAAGGGGCGGGGCTAAAGGGGGGGGGCTTGCCGGGGCTCTAGGGGCCGTAGGGGGGAGGCTAAAAGGGGAATGGGCGAGGCAGAATCGTGTATGGGCAGGGCTAAAGGGGGAAAGGCCGTGGCTGAAGGCGGAATGGGCGTGGCTAAAGGGAAAATGGGCGGGGCCAAGGGCGGGGTGGGCGGGGCTAAGGGCGGAGTGGGCGGGGCTAAAGCCGGAGTGGGCGGGGCTAAAGCCGGAAGGGGCGGGGCTAAAGGGGGGGGCTTGCCGGGGCTCTAGGGGCCGTAGGGGGGAGGCTAAAAGGGGAATGGGCGAGGCAGAATCGTGTATGGGCAGGGCTAAAGGGGGAAAGGCCGTGGCTGAAGGCGGAATGGGCGTGGCTAAAGGGGGAATGGGCGGGGCCAAGGGCGGGGTGGGCGGGGCTAAGGGCGGAGTGGGCGGGGCTAAAGCCGGAAGGGGCGGGGCTAAAGGGGGGGGCTTGCCGGGGCTCTAGGGGCCGTAGGGGGGAGGCTAAAAGGGGAATGGGCGAGGCAGAATCGTGTATGGGCAGGGCTAAAGGGGGAAAGGCCGTGGCTGAAGGCGGAATGGGCGTGGCTAAAGGGGGAATGGGCGGGGCCAAGGGCGGGGGTGGGCGGGGCTAAGGGCGGAGTGGGCGGGGCTAAAGCCGGAAGGGGCGGGGCTAAAGCCGGAAGGAACGGGGCTAAAGGGGGGGGGCCTTGCCGGGGCTCTAGGGGCCGTAGGGGGGAGGCTAAAAGGGGAATGGGCGAGGCAGAATCGTGTATGGGCAGGGCTAAAGGGGGAAAGGCCGTGGCTGAAGGCGGAATGGGCGTGGCTAAAGGGGGAATGGGCGGGGCTAAGGGCGGGGTGGGCGGGGCTAAGGGCGGAGTGGGCGGGGCTCAAGCCGGAAGGGGCGGGGCTAAAGGGGGGGCTTGCCGGGGCTCTAGGGGCCGTAGGGGGGAGGCTAAAAGGGGAATGGGCGAGGCAGAATCGTGTATGGGCAGGGCTAAAGGGGGAAAGGCCGTGGCTGAAGGCGGAATGGGCGTGGCTAAAGGGGGAATGGGCGGGGCCAAGGGCGGGGTGGGCGGGGCTAAGGGCGGAGTGGGCGGGGCTAAAGCCGGAAGGGGCGGGGCTAAAGGGGGGGGCTTGCCGGGGCTCTAGGGGCCGTAGGGGGGAGGCTAAAAGGGGAATGGGCGAGGCAGAATCGTGTATGGGCAGGGCTAAAGGGGGAAAGGCCGTGGCTGAAGGCGGAATGGGCGTGGCTAAAGGGAAAATGGGCGGGGCCAAGGGCGGGGTGGGCGGGGCTAAGGGCGGAGTGGGCGGGGCTAAAGCCGGAAGGGGCGGGGCTAAAGCCGGAAGGGGCGGGGCTAAAGGGGGGGGCTTGCCGGGGCTCTAGGGGCCGTAGGGGGGAGGCTAAAAGGGGAATGGGCGAGGCAGAATCGTGTATGGGCAGGGCTAAAGGGGGAAAGGCCGTGGCTGAAGGCGGAATGGGCGTGGCTAAAGGGAAAATGGGCGGGACCAAGGGCGGGGTGGGCGGGGCTAAGGGCGGAGTGGGCGGGGCTAAAGCCGGAAGGGGCGGGGCTAAAGCCGGAAGGGGCGGGGCTAAAGGGGGGGGGCTTGCCGGGGCTCTAGGGGCCGTAGGGGGGAGGCTAAAAGGGGAATGGGCGAGGCAGAATCGTGTATGGGCAGGGCTAAAGGGGGAAAGGCCGTGGCTGAAGGCGGAATGGGCGTGGCTAAAGGGGGAATGGGCGGGGCCAAGGGCGGGGTGGGGCGGGGCCAAGGGCGGGGTGGGCGGGGCCAAGGGCGGAGTGGGCGGGGCTAAAGCCGGAAGGGGCGGGGCTAAAGGGGGGGGCTTGCCGGGGCTCTAGGGGCCGTAGGGGGGAGGCTAAAGGGGAATGGGCGAGGCAGAATCGTGTATGGGCAGGGCTAAAGGGGGAAAGGCCGTGGCTGAAGGCGGAATGGGCGTGGCTAAAGGGAAAATGGGCGGGGCCAAGGGCGGGGTGGGCGGGGCTAAGGGCGGAGTGGGCGGGGCTAAAGCCGGAAGGGGCGGGGCTAAAGCCGGAAGGGGCGGGGCTAAAGGGGGGGGGCTTGCCGGGGCTCTAGGGGCCGTAGGGGGGAGGCTAAAAGGGGAATGGGCGAGGCAGAATCGTGTATGGGCAGGGCTAAAGGGGGAAAGGCCGTGGCTGAAGGCGGAATGGGCGTGGCTAAAGGTGGGAATGGGCGGGGCCAAGGGCGGGGTGGGCGGGGCCAAGGGCGGAGTGGGCGGGGCTAAAGCCGGAAGGGGCGGGGCTAAGGGGGGGGGCTTGCCGGGGCTCTAGGGGCCGTAGGGGGGAGGCTAAAAGGGGAATGGGCGAGGCAGAATCGTGTATAGGCAGGGCTAAAGGGGGAAAGGCCGTGGCTGAAGGCGGAATGGGCGTGGCTAAAGGGAAAATGGGCGGGGCCAAGGGCGGGGGTGGGCGGGGCCAAGGGCGGAGTGGGCGGGGCTAAAGCCGGAACGGGCGGGGCTACAGCCGGAAGGGGCGGGGCTAAAGGGGGGGGGCTTGCCGGGGCTCTAGGGGCCGTAGGGGGGAGGCTAAAAGGGGAATGGGCGAGGCAGAATCGTGTATGGGCAGGGCTAAAGGGGAAAAGGCCGTGGCTGAAGGCGGAATGGGCGTGGCTAAAGGGAAAATGGGCGGGGCCAAGGGCGGGGTGGGCGGGGCTAAGGGCGGGGTGGGCGGGGCTAAAGGCGGAGTGGGCGGGGCTAAAGCCGGAAGGGGCGGGGCTAAAGGGGGGGGCTTGCCGGGGCTCTAGGGGCCGTAGGGGGGAGGCTAAAAGGGGAATGGGCGAGGCAGAATCGTGTTATGGGCAGGGCTAAAGGGGGAAAGGCCGTGGCTGAAGGCGGAATGGGCGTGGCTAAAGGGGGAATGGGCGGGGCCAAGGGCGGGGTGGGCGGGGCTAAGGGCGGAGTGGGGCGGGGCTAAAGCCGGAAGGGGCGGGGCTAAAGGGGGGGGCTTGCCGGGGCTCTAGGGGCCGTAGGGGGGAGGCTAAAAGGGGAATGGGCGAGGCAGAATCGTGTATGGGCAGGGCTAAAGGGGGAAAGGCCGTGGCTGAAGGCGGAATGGGCGTGGCTAAAGAAAAAATGGGCGGGGCCAAGGGCGGGGTGGGCGGGGCTAAGGGCGGAGTGGGCGGGGGCTAAAGCCGGAAGGGGCGGGGCTAAAGCCGGAAGGGGCGGGGCTAAAGGGGGGGGGGCTTGCCGGGGCTCTAGGGGCCGTAGGGGGGAGGCTAAAAGGGGAATGGGCGAGGCAGAATCGTGTATGGGCAGGGCTAAAGGGGGAAAGGCCGTGGCTGAAGGCGGAATGGGCGTGGCTAAAGGGGGAATGGGCAGTGCCAAGGGCGGGGTGGGCGGGGCCAAGGGCGGGGTGGGCGGGGCTAAAAGCCGGAAAAGGCGGGGCTAAAGCCGGAAGGGGCGGGGCTAAAGGGGGGGGCTTGCCGGGGGCTCTAGGGGCCGTAGGGGGGAGGCTAAAAGGGGAATGGGCGAGGCAGAATCGTGTATGGGGAGGGCTAAAGGGGGAAAGGCCGTGGCTGAAGGCGGAATGGGCGTGGCTAAAGGGGGAATGGGCGGGGCCAAGGGCGGGGTGGGCGGGGGCCAAGGGCGGGGTGGGCGGGGCCAAGGGCGGAGTGGGCGGGGCTTAAGCCGGAAGGGGCGGGGCTAAAGGGGGGGGGGCTTGCCGGGGCTCTAGGGGCCGTAGGGGGGAGGCTAAAAGGGGAATGGGCGAGGCAGAATCGTGTATGGGCAGGGCTAAAGGGGGAAAGGCCGTGGCTGAAGGCGGAATGGGCGTGGCTAAAGGGGGAATGGGCGGGGCCAAGGGCGGGGTGGGCGGGGCCAAGGGCGGAGTGGGCGGGGCTAAAGCCGGAAGGGGCGGGGCTAAAGCCGGAAGGGGCGGGGCTAAAGGGGGGGGCTTGCCGGGGCTCTAGGGGCCGTAGGGGGGAGGCTAAAGGGGAATGGGGCGAGGCAGAATCGTGTATGGGCAGGGCTAAAGGGGGAAAGGCCGTGGCTGAAGGCGGAATGGGCGTGGCTAAAGGGGGAATGGGCGGGGGCCAAGGGCGGGGTGGGCGGGGCTAAGGGCGGAGTGGGCGGGGGCTAAAGCCGGAGTGGGCGGGGCTAAAGCCGGAAGGGGCGGGGCTAAAGGGGGGGGGCTTGCCGGGGCTCTAGGGGCCGTAGGGGGGAGGCTAAAAGGGGGAATGGGCGAGGCAGAATCGTGTATGGGCAGGGCTAAAGGGGGAAAGGCCGTGGCTGAAGGCGGAATCTAAAGGGGGAATGGGCGGGGCCAAGGGCGGGGTGGGCGGGGCTAAGGGCGGAGTGGGCTGGGCTAAAGCCGGAAGGGGCGGGGCTAAAGGGGGGGGGCTTGCCGGGGCTCTAGGGGCCGTAGGGGGGAGGCTAAAAGGGGAATGGGCGAGGCAGAATCGTGTATGGGCAGGGCTAAAGGGGGAAAGGCCGTGGCTGAAGGCGGAATGGGCGTGGCTAAAGGGGGAATGGGCGGGGCCAAGGGCGGGGTCGGCGGGGCTAAGGGCGGTGTGGGCGGGGGCTAAGGGCGGAGTGGGCGGGGCTAAAGCCGGAAGGGGCGGGGCTAAAGGGGGGGGCTTGCCGGGGCTCTAGGGGCCGTAGGGGGGAGGCTAAAAGGGGAATGGGCGAGGCAGAATCGTGTATGGGCAGGGCTAAAGGGGGAAAGGCCGTGGCTGAAGGCGGAATGGGCGTGGCTAAAGGGGGAATGGGCGGGGGCCAAGGGCGGGGTGGGCGGGGCTAAGGGTGGAGTGGGCGGGGCTAAAGCCGGAAGGGGGCGGGGCTAAAGTCGGAAGGGGCGGGGCTAAAGGGGGGGGGGCTTGCCGGGGCTCTAGGGGCCGTAGGGGGGGCGGCTAAAAGGGGAATGGGCGAGGCAGAATCGTGTATGGGCAGGGCTAAAGGGGGAAAGCCGTGGCTGAAGGCGGAATGGGCGTGGCTAAAGGGGGAATGGGCGGGGCCAAGGGCGGGGGTGGGGCGGGGCTAAAGCCGGAAGGGGCGGGGCTAAAGCCGGAAGGGGCGGGGCTAAAGGGGGGGGCTTGCCGGGGCTCTAGGGGCCGTAGGGGGGAGGCTAAAAGGGGAATGGGCGAGGGCAGAATCGTGTATAGGCAGGGCTAAAGGGGGAAAGGCCGTGGCTGAAGGCGGAATGGGCGTGGCTAAAGGGGGAATGGGCGGGGCCAAGGGCGCGGTGGGCGGGGCTAAGGGCGGGAGTGGGCGGGGGCTAAAGCCGGAAGGGGCGGGGGCTAAAGGGGGGGGGCTTGCCGGGGCTCTAGGGGCCGTAGGGGGGGAGGCTAAAAGGGGAATGGGCGAGGCAGAATCGTGTATGGGCAGGGCTAAAGGGGGAAAGGCCGTGGCTGAAGGCGGAATGGGCGTGGCTAAAGGGGGAATGGGCGGGGCCAAGGGCGGGGTGGGCGGGGCTAAGGGCGGAGTGGGCGGGGCTAAAGCCGGAAGGGGCGGGGCTAAAGGGGGGGGCTTGCCGGGGCTCTAGGGGCCGTAGGGGGGAGGCTAAAAGGGGAATGGGCGAGGCAGAATCGTGTATGGGCAGGGCTAAAGGGGGGAAAGGCCGTGGCTGAAGGCGGAATGGGCGTGGCTAAAGGGAAAATGGGCGGGGTCAAAAGCGGGGTGGGCGGGGCTAAGGGCGGAGTGGGCGGGGCTAAAGCCGGAAGGGGCGGGGCTAAAGCCGGAAGGGGGCGGGGCTAAAGGGGGGGGTTGCCGGGGGCTCTAGGGGCCGTAGGGGGGAGGCTAAAAGGGGAATGGGCGAGGCAGAATCGTGTATGGGCAGGGCTAAAGGGGGAAAGGCCGTGGCTGAAGGCGGAATGGGCGTGGCTAAAGGGGGAATGGGCGGGGCCAAGGGCGCGGTGGGCGGGGCTAAGGGCGGGGTGGGCGGGGCTAAAGCCGGAAGGGGCGGGGCTAAAGCCGGAAGGGGCGGGGCTAAAGGGGGGGGGGCTTGCCGGGGCTCTAGGGGCCGTAGGGGGGAGGCTAAAAGGGGAATGGGCGAGGCAGAATCGTGTATGGGCAGGGCTAAAGGGGGAAAGGCCGTGGCTGAAGGCGGAATGGGCGTGGCTAAAGGGGGAATGGGCGGGGCCAAGGGCGGGGTGGGCGGGGGCTAAGGGCGGAGTGGGCGGGGCTCAAGCCGGAAGGGGCGGGGCTAAAGGGGGGGCTTGCCGGGGCTCTAGGGGCCGTAGGGGGGGAAGCTAAAAGGGGAGATGGGCGAGGCAGAATCGTGTATGGGCAGGGCTAAAGGGGGAAAGGCCGTGGCTGAAGGCGGAATGGGCGTGGCTAAAGGGGGGAATGGGCGGGGCCAAGGGCGGGGGTGGGCGGGGCTAAAGCCGGAAGGGGCGGGGCTAAAGCCGGAAGGGGCGGGGCTAAGGGGGGGGGCTTGCCGGGGGCTCTAGGGGCCGTAGGGGAGAGGCTAAAAGGGGAATGGGCGAGGCAGAATCGTGTATAGGCAGGGCTAAAGGGGGGAAAGGCCGTGGCTGAAGGCGGAATGGGCGTGGCTAAAGGGGGAATGGGCGGGGCCAAGGGCGGGGGTGGGCGGGGCTAAGGGCGGAGTGGGCGGGGCTAAAGCCGGAAGGGGCGGGGCTAAAAGCCGGAAGGGGCGGGGCTAAAGGGGGGGGCTTGCCGGGGCTCTAGGGGCCGTAGGGGGGAGGCTAAAAGGGGGAATGGGCGAGGCAGAATCGTGTATGGGCAGGGCTAAAGGGGGGGAAAGGCCGTGGCTGAAGGCGGAATGGGCGTGGCTAAAGGGGGAATGGGCGGGGCCAAGGGCGGGGTGGGCGGGGGCCAAGGGCGGGGTGGGCGGGGCCAAGGGCGGAGTGGGCGGGGCTAAAGCCGGAAGGGGGCGGGGCTAAAGGGGGGGGCTTGCCGGGGCTCTAGGGGCCGTAGGGGGGAGGCTAAAAGGGGGAATGGGCGAGGCAGAATCGTGTATGGGCAGAGCTAAAGGGGGAAAGGCCGTGGCTGAAGGCAGAATGGGCGTGGCTAAAGGGAAAATGGGCGGGGCCAAGGGCGGGGTGGGCGGGGCTAAGGGGCGGAAGTGGGCGGGGCTAAAGCCGGAAGGGGCGGGGGCTAAAGCCGGAAGGGGCGGGGCTAAAGGGGGGGGGCTTGCCGGGGCTCTAAAGGCCGTAGGGGGGAGGCTAAAAGGGGGAATGGGCGAGGCAGAATCGTGTATGGGCAGGGCTAAAGGGGGAAAGGCCGTGGCTGAAGGCGGAATGGGCGTGGCTAAAGGGGGAATGGGCGGGGCCAAGGGCGGGGTGGGCGGGGCCAAGGGCGGAGTGGGCGGGGGCTAAAGCCGGAAGGGGCGGGGCTAAAGGGGGGGGGGGGCTTGCCGGGGCTCTAGGGGCCGTAGGGGGGAGGCTAAAAGGGGAATGGGCGAGGCAGAATCGTGTATGGGCAGGGCTAAAGGGGGAAAGGCCGTGGCTGAAGGCGGAATGGGCGTGGCTAAAGGGGGAATGGGCGGGGCCAAGGGCGGGGTGGGCGGGGCCAAGGGCGGGGTGGGCGGGGCCAAGGGCGGAGTGGGCGGGGCTAAAGCCGGAAGGGGCGGGGCTAAAGGGGGGGGGCTTGCCGGGGCTCTAGGGGCCGTAGGGGGGAGGCTAAAGGGGAATGGGCGAGGCAGAATCGTGTGATGGGCAGGGCTAAAGGGGGGAAAGGCCGTGGCTGAAGGCGGAATGGGCGTGGCTAAAGGGGGGAATGGGCGGGGCCAAGGGCGGGGTGGGCGGGGCTAAAGGGCGGAGTGGGCGGGGCTAAAGCCGGAGTGGGCGGGGCTAAAGCCGGAAGGGGGCGGGGCTAAAGGGGGGGGGCTTGCCGGGGCTCTAGGGGCCGTAGGGGGGAGGCTAAAAGGGGGAATGGGCGAGGCAGAATCGTGTATGGGCAGGGCTAAAGGGGGGAAAGGCCGTGGCTGAAGGCGGAATGGGCGTGGCTAAAGGGAAAATGGGCGGGGCCAAGGGCGGGGTGGGCGGGGCTAAGGGCGGAGTGGGCGGGGCTAAAGCCGGAAGGGGCGGGGCTAAAGCCGGAAGGGGCGGGGGGCTAAAGGGGGGGGGCTTGCCGGGGCTCTAGGGGCCGTAGGGGGGAGGCTAAAAGGGGAATGGGCGAGGCAGAATCGTGTATGGGCAGGGCTAAAGGGGGGAAAGGCCGTGGCTGAAGGCGGGAATGGGCGTGGCTAAAGGGGGAATGGGCGGGGCCAAGGGCGGGGTGGGCGGGGCTAAGGGCGGAGTGGGCGGGGCTAAAGCCGGAAGGGGCGGGGCTAAAGCCGGAAGGGGCGGGGCTAAAGGGGGGGGCCCTGCCGGGGCTCTAGGGGGCCGTAGGGGGGAGGCTAAAAGGGGAATGGGCGAGGCAGAATCGTGTATGGGCAGGGCTAAAGGGGGAAAGGCCGTGGCTGAAGGCGGAATGGGCGTGGCTAAAGGGGGAATGGGCGGGGCCAAGGGCGGGGTGGGCGGGGCTTAGGGCGGAGTGGGCGAGGCTGAAGCCGGAAGGGGCGGGGCTAAAGGGGGGGGCTTGCCGGGGCTCTAGGGGCCGTAGGGGGGAGGCTAAAAGGGGAATGGGCGAGGCAGAATCGTGTATGGGCAGGCTAAAGGGGGAAAGGCCGTGGCTGAAGGCGGAATGGGCGTGGCTAAAGGGAAAATGGGCGGCGCCAAGGGCGGGGTGGGGCGGGGCTAAGGGCGGAGTGGGCGGGGCTAAAGCCGGAAGGGGCGGGGGCTAAAGCCGGAAGGGGCGGGGCTAAAGGGGGGGGGGGGCTTGCCGGGGCTCTAGGGGCCGTAGGGGGGAGGCTAAAAGGGGAATGGGCGAGGCAGAATCGTGTATGGGGCAGGGCTAAAGGGGGAAAGGCCGTGGCTGAAGGCGGAATGGGCGTGGCTAAAGGGGGAATGGGCGGGGCCAAGGGCGGGGTGGGCGGGGCCAAGGGCGGGGTGGGGCGGGGCCAAGGGCGGAGTGGGCGGGGCTAAAGCCGGAAGGGGCGGGGCTAAAGGGGGGGGCTTGCCGGGGCTCTAGGGGCCGTAGGGGGGAGGCTAAAGGGGAATGGGCGAGGCAGAATCGTGTATGGGCAGGGCTAAAGGGGGGAAAGGCCGTGGCTGAAGGCGGAATGGGCGTGGCTAAAGGGAAAATGGGCGGGGCCAAGGGCGGGGTGGGCGGGGCTAAGGGCGGAGTGGGCGGGGCTAAAGCCGGAAGGGGCGGGGCTAAAGCCGGAAGGGGCGGGGCTAAAGGGGGGGGGGCTTGCCGGGGCTCTAGGGGCCATAGGGGGGAGGCTAAAAGGGGAATGGGCGAGGCAGAATCGTGTATGGGCAGGGCTAAAGGGGGAAAGGCCGTGGCTGAAGGCGGAATGGGCGTGGCTAAAGGTGGGAATGGGCGGGGCCAAGGGCGGGGTGGGCGGGGCCAAGGGCGGAGTGGGCGGGGCTAAAGCCGGAAGGGGCGGGGCTAAAGGGGGGGGCTTGCCGGGGGCTCTAGGGGCCGTAGGGGGGAGGCTAAAAGGGGAATGGGCGAGGCAGAATTGTGTATAGGCAGGGCTAAAGGGGGAAAGGCCGTGGCTGAAGGCGGAATGGGCGTGGCTAAAGGGAAAATGGGCGGGGCCAAGGGCGGGGTGGGCGGGGCTAAGGGCGGAGTGGGCGGGGCTAAAGCCGGAAGGGGGCGGGGGTAAAGCGGAAGGGGCGGGGCTAAAGGGGGGGGGCTTGCCGGGGCTCTAGGGGCCGTAGGGGGGAGGCTAAAAGGGGAATGGGCGAGGCAGAATCGTGTATGGGCAGGGCTAAAGGGGAAAAGGCCGTGGCTGAAGGCGGAATGGGCGTGGCTAAAGGGAAAATGGGCGGGGCCAAGGGCGGGGTGGGCGGGGCTAAGGGCGGGGTGGGCGGGGCTAAAGGCGGAGTGGGCGGGGGCTAAAGCCGGAAGGGGCGGGGCTAAAGGGGGGGGCTTGCCGGGGCTCTAGGGGCCGTAGGGGGGGAGGCTAAAAGGGGAATGGGCGAGGCAGAATCGTGTATGGGCAGGGCTAAAGGGGGAAAGGCCGTGGCTGAAGGCGGAATGGGCGTGGCTAAAGGGGGAATGGGCGGGGCCAAGGGCGGGGTGGGCGGGGCTAAGGGCGGAGTGGGCGGGGGCTAAAGCCGGAAGGGGCGGGGCTAAAGGGGGGGGCTTGCCGGGGCTCTAGGGGCCGTAGGGGGGAGGCTAAAAGGGGAATGGGCGAGGCAGAATCGTGTATGGGCAGGGCTAAAGGGGGAAAGGCCGTGGCTGAAGGCGGAATGGGCGTGGCTAAAGGGGGAATGGGCGGGGCCAAGGGCGCGGTGGGCGGGGCTAAGGGCGGAGTGGGCGGGGCTAAAGCCGGAAGGGGCGGGGCTAAAGCCGGAAGGGGCGGTGCTAAAGGGGGGGCTTGCCGGGGCTCTAGGGGCCGTAGGGGGGAGGCTAAAAGGGGAATGGGCGAGGCAGAATCGTGTATGGGCAGGGCTAAAGGGGGAAAGGCCGTGGCTGAAGGCGGATATGGGCGTGGCTAAAGGGGGAATGGGCGGGGCCAAGGGGCGGGGCTAAGGGCGGAGTGGGCGGGGCTAAAGCCGGAAGGGGCGGGTGCTAAAGCCGGAAGGGGCGGGGCTAAAGGGGGGGGGCTTGCCGGGGCTCTAGGGGCCGTAGGGGGGAGGCTAAAAGGGGAATGGGGCGAGGCAGAATCGTGTATGGGCAGGGCTAAAGGGGGAAAGGCCGTGGCTGAAGGCGGAATGGGCGTGGCTAAAGGTGGGAATGGGGCGGGGCCAAGGGCGGGGGTGGGCGGGGCCAAGGGCGGGGGTGGGCGGGGCCAAGGGCGGAGTGGGCGGGGCTTAAGCCGGAAGGGGCGGGGCTAAAGGGGGGGGGCTTGCCGGGGCTCTAGGGGCCGTAGGGGGGAGGCTAAAAGGGGAATGGGCGAGGCAGAATCGTGTATGGGCAGGGCTAAAGGGGGAAAGGCCGTGGCTGAAGGCGGAATGGGCGTGGCTAAAGGGGGAATGGGCGGGGCCAAGGGCGGGGTGGGCGGGGCTAAGGGCGGGGTGGGCGGGGCTAAAGCCGGAAGGGGCGGGGCTAAAGCCGGAAGGGGCGGGGCTAAAGGAAGGGGGGCTTGCCGGGGCTCTAGGGGCCGTAGGGGGGAGGCTAAAAGGGGACATGGGCGAGGCAGAATCGTGTATGGGCAGGGCTAAAGGGGGAAAGGCCGTGGCTGAAGGCGGAATGGGCGTGGCTAAAGGGAAAATGGGCGGGGCCAAGGGCGGGGGTGGGCGGGGCTAAGGGCGGAGTGGGCGGGGCTAAAGCCGGAGTGGGCGGGGCTAAAGCCGGAAGGGGCGGGGCTAAAGGGGGGGGCTTGCCGGGGCTCTAGGGGCCGTAGGGGGGAGGCTAAAAGGGGAATGGGCGAGGCAGAATCGTGTATGGGCAGGGCTAAAGGGGGAAAGGCCGTGGCTGAAGGCGGATGGGCGTGGCTAAAGGGGGAATGGGCGGGGCCAAGGGCGGGGTGGGCGGGGCTAAGGGCGGAGTGGGCGGGGCTAAAGCCGGAGGGGCGGGGCTAAAGGGGGGGGCTTGCCGGGGCTCTAGGGGCCGTAGGGGGGGAGGCTAAAAAGGGGGAATGGGCGAGGCAGAATCGTGTATGGGCAGGGCTAAAGGGGGAAAGGCCGTGGCTGAAGGCGGAATGGGCGTGGCTAAAGGGGGAATGGGCGGGGCCAAGGGCGGGGTGGGCGGGGCTAAGGGCGGAGTGGGCGGGGCTAAAGCCGGAAGGGGCGGGGCTAAAGCCGGAAGGAACGGGCTAAAGGGGGGGGCCTTGCCGGGGCTCTAGGGGCCGTAGGGGGGGAGGCTAAAAGGGGAATGGGCGAGGCAGAATCGTGTATGGGCAGGGCTAAAGGGGGAAAGGCCGTGGCTGAAGGCGGAATGGGCCGTGGCTAAAGGGGGAATGGGCGGGGCTAAGGGCGGGGTGGGCGGGGCTAAGGGCGGAGGTGGGCGGGGCTCAAGCCGGAAGGGGCGGGGCTAAAGGGGGGGGCTTGCCGGGGCTCTAGGGGCCGTAGGGGGGAGGCTAAAAGGGGAATGGGCGAGGCAGAATCGTGTATGGGCAGGGCTAAAGGGGGAAAGGCCGTGGCTGAAGGCGGAATGGGCGTGGCTAAAGGGGGAATGGGCGGGGCCAAGGGCGGGGGTGGGCGGGGCTAAGGGCGGAGTGGGCGGGGCTAAAGCCGGAAGGGGCGGGGCTAAAGGGGGGGGGCTTGCCGGGGCTCTAGGGGCCGTAGGGGGGAGGCTAAAAGGGGAATGGGCGAGGCAGAATCGTGTATGGGCAGGGCTAAAGGGGGAAAGGCCGTGGCTGAAGGCGGAATGGGCGTGGCTAAAGGGAAAATGGGCGGGGCCAAGGGCGGGGTGGGCGGGGGCTAAGGGCGGAGTGGGCGGGGCTAAAGCCGGAAGGGGCGGGGCTAAAGCCGGAAGGGGCGGGGCTAAAGGGGGGGGCTTGCCGGGGCTCTAGGGGCCGTAGGGGGGAGGCTAAAAGGGGAATGGGCGAGGCAGAATCGTGTATGGGCAGGGCTAAAGGGGGAAAGGCCGTGGCTGAAGGCGGAGATGGGCGTGGCTAAAGGGAAAATGGGCTGGGACCAAGGGCGGGGGTGGGCGGGGCTAAGGGCGGAGTGGGCGGGGCTAAAGCCGGAAGGGGCGGGGCTAAAGCCGGAAGGGGCGGGGGCTAAAGGGGGGGGGGCTTGCCGGGGCTCTAGGGGCCGTAGGGGGGGAGGCTAAAAGGGGAGATGGGCGAGGCAGAATCGTGTATGGGCAGGGCTAAAGGGGGAAAGGCCGTGGCTGAAGGCGGAATGGGCGTGGCTAAAGGGGGAATGGGCGGGGCCAAGGGCGGGGGTGGGCGGGGCCAAGGGCGGGGTGGGCGGGGCCAAGGGCGGAGTGGGCGGGGCTAAAGCCGGAAGGGGCGGGGCTAAAGGGGGGGGCTTGCCGGGGCTCTAGGGGCCGTAGGGGGGAGGCTAAAGGGGAATGGGCGAGGCAGAATCGTGTATTGGGCAGGGCTAAAGGGGGAAAGGCCGTGGCTGAAGGCGGGAATGGGCGTGGCTAAAGGGAAAATGGGCGGGGCCAAGGGCGGGGTGGGC
>NW_025963335.1:0-44853 GCF_020740725.1 Corvus hawaiiensis | reverse complement strand
GGCCGTGGCTGAAGGCGGAATGGGCGTGGCTAAAGGGAAAATGGGCGGGGCCAAGGGCGCGCTGGGCGAGGCTAAGGGCGGGGTGGGCGGGGCTAAGCCGGAGTGGGCGGGGCTAAAGCCGGAAGGGGCGGGGCTAAAGGGGGGGGCTTGCCGGGGCTCTAGGGGCCGTAGGGGGGAGGCTAAAAGGGCAATGGGCGAGGCAATCGTGTATGGGCAGGGCTAAAGGGGGAAAGGCCGTGGCTGAAGGCGGAATGGGCGTGGCTAAAGGTGGGAATGGGCGGGGCCAAGGGCGGGGTGGGCGGGGGCTAAGGGCGGAGTGGGCGGGGCTAAAGCCGGAGTGGGCGGGGCTAAAGCCGGAAGGGGCGGGGCTAAAGGGGGGGGCTTGCCGGGGCTCTAGGGGCCGTAGGGGGGAGGCTAAAAGGGGAATGGGCGAGGCAGAATCGTGTATGGGCAGGGCTAAAGGGGGAAAGGCCGTGGCTGAAGGCGGAATGGGCGTGGCTAAAGGGGGAATGGGCGGGGTTGGCGGGGTGAGCGAGGCCAAGGGCGGGGTGGGCGGGGCTAAGGGCGGAGTGGGCGGGGCTAAAGCCGGAAGGGGCGGGGCTAAAGGGGGAGGCTTGCCGGGCCTCTAGGGGCCGTAGGGGGGAGGCTAAAAGGGGAATGGGCGAGGCAGAATCGTGTATGGGCAGGGCTAAAGGGGGAAAGGCCGTGGCTGAAGGCGGAATGGGCGTGGCTAAAGGGAAAATGGGCGGGGCCAAGGGCGCGGTGGGCGGGGCTAAGGGCGGAGTGGGCGGGGCTAAAGCCGGAAGGGGCGGGGCTAAAGGGGGGCTTGCCGGGGCTCTAGGGGCCGTAGGGGGGAGGCTAAAAGGGGAATGGGCGAGGCAGAATCGTGTATGGGCAGGGCTAAAGGGGGAAAGGCCGTGGCTGAAGGCGGAATGGGCGTGGCTAAAGGGGGGAATGGGCGGGGCCAAGGGCGGGGTGGGCGGGGCTAAGGGCGGAGTGGGCGGGGCTAAAGCCGGAAGGGGCGGGCTAAAGCCGGAAGGGGCGGGGCTAAGGGGGGGGGGCTTGCCGGGGCTCTAGGGGCCGTAGGGGGAGGCTAAAAGGGGAATGGGCGAGGCAGAATCGTGTATGGGCAGGGCTAATGGGGAAAGGCCGTGGCTGAAGGCGGAATGGGCGTGGCTAAAGGGGGAATGGGCGGGGCCAAGGGCGGGGTGGGCGGGGCTAAGGGCGGAGTGGGCGGGGCTAAAGCCGGAAGGGGCGGGGCTAAAGGGGGGGGCTTGCCGGGGCTCTAGGGGCCGTAGGGGGGAGGCTAAAAGGGGAATGGGCGAGGCAGAATCGTGTATGGGCAGGGCTAAAGGGGGAAAGGCCGTGGCTGAAGGCGGAATGGGCGTGGCTAAAGGGGGAATGGGCGGGGCCAAGGGCGGGGTGGGCGGGGCCAAGGGCGGGGTGGGCGGGGCAAGGGCGGAGTGGGCGGGGCTAAAGCCGGGAAGGGGCGGGGCTAAAGGGGGGGGGGCTTGCCGGGGCTCTAGGGGCCGTAGGGGGGAGGCTAAAGGGGAATGGGCGAGGCAGAATCGTGTATGGGCAGGGCTAAAGGGGGAAAGGCCGTGGCTGAAGGCGGAATGGGCGTGGCTAAAGGGAAAATGGGCGGGGCCAAGGGCGGGGGTGGGCGGGGCTAAGGGCGGAGTGGCCGGGGCTAAGGGCGGAGTGGGCGGGGCTAAAGCCGGAAGGGGCGGGGCTAAAGGGGGGCTTGCCGGGGCTCTAGGGGCCGTAGGGGGAGGCTAAAAGGGGAATGGGCGAGGCAGAATCGTGTATGGGCAGGGCTAAAGGGGGAAAGGCCGTGGCTGAAGGCGGAATGGGCGTGGCTAAAGGGGGAATGGGCGGGGCCAAGGGCGGGGTGGGCGGGGCTAAGGGCGGAGTGGGCGGGGCTAAGCCGGAGGTGGGCGGGGCGAAAGCCGGAAGGGGCGGGGCTAAAGGGGGGGGCTTGCCGGGGCTCTAGGGGCCGTAGGGGGGAGGCTAAAAGGGGAATGGGCGAGGCAGAATCGTGTATGGGCAGGGCTAAAGGGGAAAGGCCGTGGCTGAAGGCGGAATGGGCGTGGCTAAAGGGTAATGGGCGGGGCCAAGGGCGGGGTGGGCGGGGTTAAAGCCGGAAGGGGCGGGGCTAAAGCCGGAAGGGGCGGGGCTAAAGGGGGGGCTTGCCGGGGCTCTAGGGGCCGTAGGGGGGAGGCTAAAAGGGGAATGGGCGAGGCAGAATCGTGTATAGGCAGGGCTAAAGGGGGAAAGGCCGTGGCTGAAGGCGGAATGGGCGTGGCTAAAGGAAAATGGGCGGGGCCAAGGGCGGGGTGGGCGGGGCTAAGGGCGGGGTGGGCGGGGCTAAGGGCGGAGTGGGCGGGGCTAAAGCCGGAAGGGGCGGGGCTAAAGGGGGGGCCTTGCCGGGGCTCTAGGGGCCGTAGGGGGGAGGCTAAAAGGGGAATGGGCGAGGCAGAATCGTGTATGGGCAGGGCTAAAGGGGGAAAGGCCGTGGCTGAAGGCGGAACGGGCGTGGCTAAAGGGGAATTGGGCGGGGCCAAGGCGGGGTGGGCGGGGCTAAGGGCGGAGAGTGGGCGGGGCTAAAGCCGGAGTGGGCGGGGCGAAAGCCGGAAGGGGCGGGGCTAAAGGGGGGGGCCTTGCCGGGGCTCTAGGGGCCGTAGGGGGGAGGCTAAAAGGGGAATGGGCGAGGCAGAATCGTGTATGGGCAGGGCTAAAGGGGGAAAGGCCGTGGCTGAAGGCGGAATGGGCGTGGCTAAAGGGGGAATGGGCGGGGCCAAGGGCGGGGTGGGCGGGGCTAAGGGCGGAGTGGGCGGGGCTAAAGCCGGAAGGGGCGGGGCTAAAGGGGGAGGCTTGCCGGGGCTCTAGGGGCCGTAGGGGGGAGGCTAAAAGGGGAATGGGCGAGGCAGAATCGTGTATGGGCAGGGCTAAAGGGGGAAAGGCCGTGGCTGAAGGCGGAATGGGCGTGGCTAAAGGGGGAATGGGCGGGGCCAAGGGCGGGGTGGGCAAGGCTAAGGCGGAGTGGCGGGGCTAAAGCCGGAGTGGGCGGGGCGAAAGCCGGAAGGGGCGGGGCTAAAGGGGGGGGGCTTGCCGGGGCTCTAGGGGCCGTAGGGGGGAGGCTAAAAGGGGAATGGGCTAGGCAGAATCGTGTATGGGCAGGGCTAAAGGGGGGAAAGGCCGTGGCTGAAGGCGGAATGGGCGTGGCTAAAGGGGGAATGGGCGGGGGCCAAGGGCGGGGCGGGCGGGGCTAAGGGCGGAGTGGGCGGGGCTAAAGCCGGAAGGGGCGGGGCTAAAGGGGGGCTTGCCGGGGCTCTAGGGGCCGTAGGGGGGAGGCTAAAAGGGGAATGGGCGAGGCAGAATCGTGTATGGGCAGGGCTAAAGGGGGAAAGGCCGTGGCTGAAGGCGGAATGGGCGTGGCTAAAGGGGGAATGGGCGGGGCCAAGGGCGGGGTGGGCGGGGCCAAGGGCGGGGTGGGCGGGGCTAAAGCCGGAAGGGGCGGGGCTAAAGCCGGAAGGGGCGGGGCTAAAGGGGGGGCTTGCCGGGGCTCTAGGGGCCGTAGGGGGGAGGCTAAAAGGGGGAATGGGCGAGGCAGAATCGTGTATGGGCAGGGCTAAAGGGGGAAAGGCCGTGGCTGAAGGCGGAATGGGCGTGGCTAAAGGGGGAATGGGCGGGGCCAAGGGCGGGGTGGGCGGGGCTAAGGGCGGAGTGGGCGGGGCTAAAGCCGGAGTGGGCGGGGCTAAAGCCGGAAGGGGCGGGGCTAAAGGGGGGGGGGGGCTTGCCGGGGCTCTAGGGGCCGTAGGGGGGAGGCTAAAAGGGGAATGGGCGAGGCAGAATCGTGTATGGGCAGGGCTAAAGGGGAAAGGCCGTGGCTGAAGGCGGAATGGGCGTGGCTAAAGGGGGAATGGGCGGGGCCAAGGGCGGGGTGGGCGGGGCTAAGGGCGGGAGTGGGCGTGGCTAAAGCGGAAGGGGCGGGGCTAAAGGGGGGGGCTTGCCGGGGCTCTAGGGGCCGTAGGGGGGAGGCTAAAAGGGAATGGGCGAGGCAGAATCGTGTATGGGCAGGGCTAAAGGGGGAAAGGCCGTGGCTGAAGGCGGAATGGGCGTGGCTAAAGGGGGAATGGGCGGGGCCAAGGGCGGGGTGGGCGGGGCTAAGGGCGGAGTGGGCGGGGCTAAAGCCGGAAGGGGCGGGGCTAAAGGGGGGGGCTTGCCGGGGCTCTAGGGGCCGTAGGGGGGAGGCTAAAAGGGGAATGGCGAGGCAGAATCGTGTATGGGCAGGGCTAAAGGGGGAAAGGCCGTGGCTGAAGGCGGAATGGGCGTGGCTAAAGGGGGAATGGGCGGGGCCAAGGGCGCGCTGGGCGGGGCTAAGGGCGGGGTGGGCGGGCTAAAGCCGGAGTGGGCGGGGCTAAAGCCGGAAGGGGCGGGGCTAAAGGGGGGGGGCTTGCCGGGGCTCTAGGGGCCGTAGGGGGGAGGCTAAAAGGGCAATGGGCGAGGCAATCGTGTATGGGCAGGGCTAAAGGGGGAAGGCCGTGGCTGAAGGCGGAATGGGCGTGGCTAAAGGTGGGAATGGGCGGGGCAAGGGCGGGGTGGGCGGGGCTAAGGGCGGAGTGGGCGGGGCTAAAGCCGGAGTGGGCGGGGCTAAAGCCGGAAGGGGCGGGGCTAAAGGGGGGGCTTGCCGGGGCTCTAGGGGCCGTAGGGGGGGAGGCTAAAAAGGGGAATGGGCGAGGCAGAATCGTGTATGGGCAGGGCTAAAGGGGGAAAGGCCGTGGCTGAAGGCGGAATGGGCGTGGCTAAAGAAGGAATGGGCGGGGACAAGGGCGGGGGTGAGCGAGGCCAAGGGCGGGGTGGGCGGGGCTAAGGGCGGAGTGGGCGGGGCTAAAGCCGGAAGGGGCGGGGCTAAAGGGGGAGGCTTGCCGGGCCTCTAGGGGCCGTAGGGGGGAGGCTAAAAGGGGAATGGGCGAGGCAGAATCGTGTATGGGCAGGGCTAAAGGGGGAAAGGCCGTGGCTGAAGGCGGAATGGGCGTGGCTAAAGGGAAAATGGGCGGGGCCAAGGGCGCGGTGGGCGGGGCTAAGGGCGGAGTGGGCGGGGCTAACCCGGAAGGGGCGGGGCTAAAGGGGGGCTTGCCGGGGCTCTAGGGGCCGTAGGGGGGAGGCTAAAAGGGGAATGGGCGAGCAGAATCGTGTATGGGCAGGGCTAAAGGGGGAAAGGCCGTGGCTGAAGGCGGAATGGGCGTGGCTAAAGGGGGAATGGGCGGGGCCAAGGGCGGGTGGGCGGGGCTAAGGGCGGAGTGGGCGGGGCTAAAGCCGGAAGGGGCGGGGCTAAAGGGGGAGGCTTGCCGGGGCTCTAGGGGCCGTAGGGGGAGGCTAAAAGGGGAATGGGCAAGGCAGAATCGTGTATGGGCAGGGCTAAAGGGGGAAAGGCCGTGGCTGAAGGCGGAATGGGCGTGGCTAAAGGGAAAATGGGCGGGGCCAAGGGCGGGGTGGGCGGGGCTAAAGCCGGAAGGGGCGGGGCTAAAGCCGGAAGGGGCGGGGCTAAAGGGGGGGGGCTTGCCGGGGCTCTAGGGGCCGTAGGGGGGAGGCTAAAAGGGGAATGGGCGAGGCAGAATCGTGTATGGGCAGGGCTAAAGGGGGAAAGGCCGTGGCTGAAGCGGAATGGGCGTGGCTAAAGGGAAAATGGGCGGGGCCAAGGGCGCGCTGGGCGAGGCTAAGGGCGGGGTGGGCGGGGCTAAAGCCGGAGGGGCGGGGCTAAAGCCGGAAGGGGCGGGGCTAAAGGGGGGGGGCTTGCCGGGGCTCTAGGGGCCGTAGGGGGGAGGCTAAAAGGCAATGGGCGAGGCAATCGTGTATGGGCAGGGCTAAAGGGGGAAAGGCCGTGGCTGAAGGCGGAATGGGCGTGGCTAAAGGTGGGAATGGGCGGGGCCAAGGGCGGGGTGGGCGGGCTAAGGGCGGAGTGGGCGGGGCTAAAGCCGGAGTGGGCGGGGCTAAAGCCGGAAGGGGCGGGGCTAAAGGGGGGGGCTTGCCGGGGCTCTAGGGGCCGTAGGGGGGAGGCTAAAAGGGGAATGGCGAGGCAGAATCGTGTATGGGCAGGGCTAAAGGGGGAAAGGCCGTGGCTGAAGGCGGAATGGGCGTGGCTAAAGGGGGAATGGGCGGGGACAAGGGCGGGGGTGAGCGAGGCCAAGGGCGGGGTGGGCGGGGCTAAGGGCGGAGTGGGCGGGGCTAAAGCCGGAAGGGGCGGGGCTAAAGGGGGAGGCTTGCCGGGCCTCTAGGGGCCGTAGGGGGGAGGCTAAAAGGGGAATGGGCGAGGCAGAATCGTGTATGGGCAGGGCTAAAGGGGGAAAGGCCGTGGCTGAAGGCGGAATGGGCGTGGCTAAAGGGAAAAATGGGCGGGGCCAAGGGCGCGGTGGGCGGGCTAAGGGCGGAGTGGGCGGGGCTAAAGCCGGAAGGGGCGGGGCTAAAGGGGGGCTTGCCGGGGCTCTAGGGGCCGTAGGGGGAGGCTAAAAGGGGAATGGGCGAGGCAGAATCGTGTATGGGCAGGGCTAAAGGGGGAAAGGCCGTGGCTGAAGGCGGAATGGGCGTGGCTAAAGGGGGAATGGGCGGGGCCAAGGGCGGGGTGGGCGGGGGCTAAGGGCGGAGTGGGCGGGGCTAAAGCCGGAAGGGGCGGGGCTAAAGCCGAAGGGGCGGGGCTAAGGGGGGGGGGCTTGCCGGGGCTCTAGGGGCCGTAGGGGGGAGGCTAAAAGGGGAATGGGCGAGGCAGAATCGTGTATGGGCAGGGCTAAAGGGGGAAAGGCCGTGGCTGAAGGCGGAATGGGCGTGGCTAAAGGGGGAATGGGCGAAGCCAAGGCCGGGGTGGGCGGGGCTAAGGGCG
Organism: Corvus hawaiiensis; assembly: GCF_020740725.1. Lineage (NCBI taxonomy): Eukaryota > Metazoa > Chordata > Aves > Passeriformes > Corvidae > Corvus > Corvus hawaiiensis. The sequence continues at coordinate 37,976 of NW_025963335.1, read as the reverse complement.
GAGTGGGCGGGGCTAAGGGCGGAGTGGGCGGGGCTAAAGCCGGAAGGGGCGGGGCTAAAGGGGGGGGGGGCTTGCCGGGGCTCTAGGGGCCGTAGGGGGGAGGCTAAAAGGGGAATGGGCGAGGCAGAATCGTGTATGGGCAGGGCTAAAGGGGGAAAGGCCGTGGCTGAAGGCGGAATGGGCGTGGCTAAAGGGGGAATGGGCGGGGCCAAGGGCGGGGTGGGCGGGGCTAAGGGCGGAGCGGGCGGGGCTAAAGCCGGAAGGGGCGGGGCTAAAGGGGGGGCTTGCCGGGGCTCTAGGGGCCGTAGGGGGAGGCTAAAAGGGGGAATGGGCGAGGCAGAATCGTGTATAGGCAGGGCTAAAGGGGAAAGGCCGTGGCTGAAGGCGGAATGGGCGTGGCTAAAGGGAAAATGGGCGGGGCCAAGGGCGGAGTGGGCGGGGCCAAGGGCGGAGTGGGCGGGGCTAAAGCCGGAAGGGGCGGGGCTAAAGGGGGGGGCTTGCCGGGCTCTAGGGGCCGTAGGGGGGAGGCTAAAAGGGGAATGGGCGAGGCAGAATCGTGTATGGGCAGGGCTAAAGGGGGAAAGGCCGTGGCTGAAGGCGGAATGGGCGTGGCTAAAGGGAAAATGGGCGGGGCCAAGGGCGGGGTGGGCGGGGCTAAGGGCGGAGTGGGCGGGGCTAAAGCCGGAAGGGGCGGGGCTAAAGCCGGAAGGGGCGGGGCTAAAGGGGAGGCTTGCCGGGGCTCTAGGGGCCGTAGGGGGGAGGCTAAAAGGGCAATGGGCGAGGCAGAATCGTGTATGGGCAGGGCTAAAGGGGGAAAGGCCGTGGCTGAAGGCGGAATGGGCGTGGCTAAAGGTGGGAATGGGCGGGGCCAAGGGCGGGGTGGGCGGGCTAAGGGCGGAGGTGGGCGGGGCTAAGGGCGGAGTGGGCGGGGCTAAAGCCGGAAGGGGCGGGGCTAAAGGGGGGGCTTGCCGGGGCTCTAGGGGCCGTAGGGGGGAGGCTAAAAGGGGAATGGGCGAGGCAGAATCGTGTATGGGCAGGGCTTAAAGGGGGAAAGGCCGTGGCTAAAGGCGGAATGGGCGTGGCTAAAAGGAAAATGGGCGGGGCCAAGGGCGGGGTGGGCGGGGCTAAGGGCGGAGTGGGCGGGGCTAAAGCCGGAAGGGCGGGGCTAAAGCCGGAAGGGGCGGGGCTAAAGGGGGAGGCTTGCCGGGCCTCTAGGGCCGTAGGGGGGAGGCTAAAAGGGGAATGGGCGAGGCAGAATCGTGTATGGGCAGGGCTAAAGGGGGAAAGGCCGTGGCTGAAGGCGGAATGGGCGTGGCTAAAGGGGGAATGGGCGGGGCCAAGGGCGCGGTGGGCGGGGCTAAGGGCGGAGTGGGCGGGGCTAAAGCCGGAAGGGGCGGGGCTAAAGGGGGGCTTGCCGGGGCTCTAGGGGCCGTAGGGGGGAGGCTAAAAGGGGAATGGGCGAGGCAGAATCGTGTATGGGCAGGGCTAAAGGGGAAAGGGCCGTGGCTAAAGGCGGAGATGGGCGCGGCTAAAAGGAAAATGGGCGGGGCCAAGGGCGGGGGTGGGCGGGGCTAAGGGCGGAGTGGGCCGGGGCTAAAGCCGGAAGGGGCGGGGCTAAAGCCGGAAGGGGCGGGCTAAAGGGGGGGGCTTGCCGGGGCTCTAGGGGCCGTAGGGGGAGGCTAAAAGGGGAATGGGCGAGGCAGAATCGTGTATGGGCAGGGCTAAAGGGGGAAAGCCGTGGCTGAAGGCGGAATGGGCGTGGCTAAAGGAAAATGGGCGGGGCCAAGGGCGGGGTGGGCGGGGCAAGGGCGGGGTGGGGCGGGGCTAAAGCCGGAAGGGGCGGGGCTAAAGCCGGAAGGGGCAGGGCTAAAGGGGGGGGCTTGCCGGGGCTCTAGGGGCCGTAGGGGGGAGGCTAAAAGGGGAATGGGCGAGGCAGAATCGTGTATGGGCAGGCTAAAGGGGGGAAAGGCCGTGGTTAAAGGCGGAATGGGCGTGGCTAAAAGGAAAATGGGCGGGGCCAAGGGCGGGGTGGGCGGGGCTAAGGGCGGGGTGGGCGGGGCTAAAGCCGGAAGGGGCGGGGCTAAAGCCGGAAGGGGCGGGGCTAAAGGGGGGGGCTTGCCGGGCCTCTAGGGGCCGTAGGGGGGAGGCTAAAAGGGGAATGGGCGAGGCAGAATCGTGTATGGGCAGGGCTAAAGGGGGAAAGGCCGTGGCTGAAGGCGGAATGGGCGTGGCTAAAGGGAAAATGGGCGGGGCCAAGGGCGCGGTGGGCGGGGCTAAGGGCGGAGTGGGCGGGGCTAAAGCCGGAAGGGGCGGGGCTAAAGGGGGGGGCTTGCCGGGGCTCTAGGGGCCGTAGGGGGGAGGCTAAAAGGGGAATGGGCGAGGCAGAATCGTGTATGGGCAGGGCTAAAGGGGGAAAGGCCGTGGCTGAAGGCGGAATGGGCGTGGCTAAAGGGGGAATGGGCGGGGCCAAGGGCGGGGTGGGCGGGGCTAAGGGCGGAGCGGGCGGGGCTAAAGCCGGAAGGGGCGGGGCTAAAGGGGGGGCTTGCCGGGGCTCTAGGGGCCGTAGGGGGGAGGCTAAAAGGGGAATGGGCGAGGCAGAATCGTGTATGGGCAGGGCTAAAGGGGGAAAGGCCGTGGCTGAAGGCGGAATGGGCGTGGCTAAAGGGGGAATGGGCGGGGCCAAGGGCGGGGTGGGCGGGGCCAAGGGTGGGGTGGGCGGGGCCAAGGGCGGAGTGGGCGGGGCTAAAGCCGGAAGGGGCGGGGCTAAAGGGGGGGGGCTTGCCGGGGCTCTAGGGGCCGTAGGGGGGAGGCTAAAAGGGGAATGGGCGAGGCAGAATCGTGTATGGGCAGGGCTAAAGGGGGAAAGGCCGTGGCTGAAGGCGGAATGGGCGTGGCTAAAGGGAAAATGGGCGGGGCCAAGGGCGCGCTGGGCGAGGCTAAAGCCGGAAGGGGCGGGGCTAAAGCCGGAAGGGGCGGGGCTAAAGCCGGAAGGGGCGGGGCTAAAGGGGGGGGCTTGCCGGGGCTCTAGGGGCCGTAGGGGGGAGGCTAAAAGGGGAATGGGCGAGGCAGAATCGTGTATGGGCAGGGCTAAAGGGGGAAAGGCCGTGGCTGAAGGCGGAATGGGCGTGGCTAAAGGGGGAATGGGCGAAGCCAAGGGCGGGGTGGGCGGGGCTAAGGGCGGAGTGGGCGGGGCTAAAGCCGGAGTGGGCGGGGCGAAAGCCGGAAGGGGCGGGGCTAAAGGGGGGGGGCTTGCCGGGGCTCTAGGGGCCGTAGGGGGGAGGCTAAAAGGGGAATGGGCGAGGCAGAATCGTGTATGGGCAGGGCTAAAGGGGGAAAGGCCGTGGCTGAAGGCGGAATGGGCGTGGCTAAAGGGGGAATGGGCGGGGCCAAGGGCGGGGTGGGCGGGGCCAAGGGCGGGGTGGGCGGGGCTAAAGCCGGAAGGGGCGGGGCTAAAGCAGGAAGAAGCGGGGCTAAAGGGGGGGGGCTTGCCGGGGCTCTAGGGGCCGTAGGGGGGAGGCTAAAAGGGGAATGGGCGAGGCAGAATCGTGTATAGGCAGGGCTAAAGGGGGAAAGGCCGTGGCTGAAGGCGGAATGGGCGTGGCTAAAGGGAAAATGGGCGGGGCCAAGGGCGGGGTGGGCGGGGCCAAGGGCGGGGTGGGCGGGGCTAAGGGCGGAGTGGGCGGGGCTAAAGCCGGAAGGGGCGGGGCTAAAGGGGGGGGCTTGCCGGGCCTCTAGGGGCCGTAGGGGGGAGGCTAAAAGGGGAATGGGCGAGGCAGAATCGTGTATGGGCAGGGCTAAAGGGGGAAAGGCCGTGGCTGAAGGCGGAATGGGCGTGGCTAAAGGGAAAATGGGCGGGGCCATGGGCGCGCTGGGCGGGGCTAAGGGCGGGGTGGGCGGGGCTAAAGCCGGAAGGGGCGGGGCTAAAGCCGGAAGGGGCGGGGCTAAAGGGGAGGCTTGCCGGGGCTCTAGGGGCCGTAGGGGGGAGGCTAAAAGGGGAATGGGCGAGGCAGAATCGTGTATGGGCAGGGCTAAAGGGGGAAAGGCCGTGGCTGAAGGCGGAATGGGCGTGGCTAAAGGGGGAATGGGCGGGGCCAAGGGCGGGGTGGGCGGGGCTAAGGGCGTAGTGGGCGGGGCTAAAGCCGGAGTGGGCGGGGCTAAAGCCAGGAGGGGCGGGGCTAAAGGGGGGGGGCTTGCCGGGGCTCTAGGGGCCGTAGGGGGGAGGCTAAAAGGGGAATGGGCGAGGCAGAATCGTGTAATGGGCAGGGCTAAAGGGGGAAAGGCCGTGGCTGAAGGCGGATATGGGCGTGGCTAAAGGGAAAATGGGCGGGGCCAAGGGCGGGGTGGGCGGGGCTAAAGCCGGAAGGGGCGGGGCTAAAGCCGGAAGGGGCGGGGCTAAAGGGGGGGCTTGCCGGGGCTCTAGGGGCCGTAGGGGGGAGGCTAAAAGGGGAATGGGCGAGGCAGAATCGTGTATAGGCAGGGCTAAAGGGGGAAAGGCCGTGGCTGAAGGCGGAATGGGCGTGGCTAAAGGGAAAATGGGCGGGGCCAAGGGCGGGGTGGGCGGGGCTAAGGGCGGAGTGGGCGGGGGGCTAAGGGCGGAGTGGGCGGGGCTAAAGCCGGAAGGGGCGGGGCTAAAGGGGGGGCCTTGCCGGGGCTCTAGGGGCCGTAGGGGGGAGGCTAAAAGGGAATGGGCGAGGCAGAATCGTGTATAGGCAGGGCTAAAGGGGAAAGGCCGTGGCTGAAGGCGGAATGGGCGTGGCTAAAGGGAAAATGGGCGGGGCCAAGGGCGGGGTGGGCGGGGCTAAAGCCCGGAGTGGGCGGGACAAGGGCGGAGTGGGCGGGGCTAAAGCCGGAAGGGGCGGGGCTAAAGGGGGGGGCCTTGCCGGGGCTCTAGGGCCGTAGGGGGAGGCTAAAAGGGGAATGGGCGAGGCAGAATCGTGTATGGGCAGGGCTAAAGGGGAAAGGCCGTGGCTGAAGGCGGAATGGGCGTGGCTAAAGGGGGAATGGGCGGGGCCAAGGCGGGGTGGGCGGGGCTAAGGGCGGAGGTGGGCGGGGCTAAAGCCGGAAGGGGGCGGGCTAAAGGGGGAGGCTTGCCGGGGCTCTAGGGCCGTAGGGGGGAGGCTAAAAGGGGAATGGGCGAGGCAGAATCGTGTATGGGCAGGGCTAAAGGGGGAAAGGCCGTGGCTGAAGGCGGAATGGGGCGTGGCTAAAGGGGGGGGAATGGGCGGGGCCAAGGGCGGGGTGGGCGGGGCTAAGGGCGGAGTGGGCGGGCTAAAGCCGGAGTGGGCGGGCGGCGAAAGCCGGAAGGGGCGGGGCTAAAGGGGGGGGGGCTTGCGGGGCTCTAGGGGCCGTAGGGGGGAGGCTAAAAGGGGAATGGGCAAGGCACAATCGTGTATGGGCAGGGCTAAAGGGGGAAAGGCCGTGGCTGAAGGCGGAATGGGCGTGGGTAAAGGGGGAATGGCGGGGCCAAGGGCGGGGCGGGCGGGGCTAAGGGCGGAGTGGGGCGGGGCTAAAGCCGGAAGGGGCGGGGCTAAAGGGGGGGGCTTGCCGGGGCTCTAGGGGCCGTAGGGGGGAGGCTAAAAGGGGAATGGGCGAGGCCAGAATCGTGTATGGGCAGGGCTAAAGGGGGAAAGGCGTGGTGAAGGCGGTATGGGCGTGGCTAAGGGGGAATGGGCGGGGCCAAGGGCGTGGTGAACGAGGCCAAGGGCGGGGTGGGCGGGGCTAAGGCGGAGTGGGCGGGGCTAAAGCCGGAAGGGGCGGGGCTAAAGGGGGGGGCTTGCCGGGGCTCTAGGGGCCGTAGGGGGGAGGCTAAAAGGGGAATGGGCGAGGCAGAATCGTGTATGGGCAGGGCTAAAGGGGAAAGGCCGTGGCTGAAGGCGGAATGGGCGTGGCTAAAAGGGGGAATGGGCGGGGGCCAAGGGCGGGGCGGGGCGGGGCTAAGGGCGGAGTGGGCGGGGCTAAAGCCGGAGTGGGCGGGGCGAAAGCCGAAGGGGGCGGGGCTAAAGGGGGGGCTTGCCCGGGGCTCTAGGGGCCGTAGGGGGGAGGCTAAAAAGGGGAATGGGCGAGGCAGAATCGTGTATGGGCAGGGCTAAAGGGGAAAAAGGCCGTGGCTGAAGGCGGAATGGGCGTGGCTAAAGGGGGGAATGGGCGGGGGCCAAGGGGCGGGGTGGGCGGGGCTAGGGCGGAGTGGGCGGGGGCTAAAGGCCGGAAGGGGCGGGGCGAAAGCCGGAAGGGGCGGGGCTAAAGGGGGGGGGGCTTGCCGGGGCTCTAGGGGCCGTAGGGGGAGGGAGGCTAAAAGGGGAATGGGCGAGGCAGAATCGTGTATGGGCAGGGCTAAAGGGGGAAAGGCCGTGGCTGAAGGCGGAATGGGCGTGGCTAAAGGGGGAATGGGCGGGGCCAAGGGCGGGGTGGGCGGGGCTAAGGGCGGAGTGGGCGGGGCTAAAGCCGGAAGGGGCGGGGCTAAAGGGGGGGCTTAAGGGGGGGGCTTGCCGGGGCTCTAGGGGCCGTAGGGGGGAGGCTAAAAGGGGAATGGGCGAGGCAGAATCGTGTATGGGCAGGGCTACAGGGGGAAAGGGCCGTGGCTGAAGGCGGAATGGGCGTGGCTAAAGGGAAAATGGGCGGGGCCAAGGGCGGGGCGGGCGGGGCTAAGGGCGGAGTGGGCGGGGCTAAAGCCGGAAGGGGCGGGGCTAAAGTCGGAAGGGGCGGGGCTAAAGGGGGGGCTTGCCGGGGGCTCTAGGGGCCGTAGGGGGGAGGCTAAAAGGGGGAATGGGCGAGGCAGAATCGTGTATGGGCAGGGCTAAAGGGGGAAAGGCCGTGGCTGAAGGCGGAATGGGCGTGGCTAAAGGGGGAATGGGCGGGGCCAAGGGCGGGGTGGGCGGGGCTAAAGCCGGAAGGGGCGGGGCTAAAGACGGAAGGGGCGGGGCTAAAGGGGGGGCTTGCCGGGGCTCTAGGGGCCGTAGGGGGGAGGCTAAAAGGGGAATGGGCGAGGCAGAATCGTGTATGGGCAGGGCTAAAGGGGGAAAGGCCGTGGCTGAAGGCGGAATGGGCGTGGCTAAAGGGGGAATGGGCGGGGCCAAGGGCGGGGTGGGCGGGGCTAAGGGCGGAGTGGGCGGGGCTAAAGCCGGAGTGGGCGGGGCGAAAGCCGGAAGGGGCGGGGCTAAAGGGGGGGGCTTGCCGGGGCTCTAGGGGCCGTAGGGGGGAGGCTAAAAGGGGAATGGGCGAGGCAGAATCGTGTATGGGCAGGGCTAAAGGGGGAAAGGCCGTGGCTGAAGGCGGAATGGGCGTGGCTAAAGGGGGAATGGGCGGGGCCAAGGGCGGGGTGGGCGGGGTTAAAGCCGGAAGGGGCGGGGCTAAAGCCGGAAGGGGCGGGGCTAAAGGGGGGGCTTGCCGGGGCTCTAGGGGCCGTAGGGGGGAGGCTAAAAGGGGAATGGGCGAGGCAGAATCGTGTATAGGCAGGGCTAAAGGGGGAAAGGCCGTGGCTGAAGGCGGAATGGGCGTGGCTAAAGGGAAAATGGGCGGGGCCAAGGGCGGGGTGGGCGGGGCTAAGGGCGGAGTGGGCGGGGCTAAGGGCGGAGTGGGCGGGGCTAAAGCCGGAAGGGGCGGGGGCTAAAGGGGGGGGCCTTGCCGGGGCTCTAGGGGCCGTAGGGGGGGAGGCTAAAAGGGGAATGGGCGAGACAGAATCGTGTATGGGCAGGGCTAAAGGGGGAAAGGCCGTGGCTGAAGGCGGAATGGGCGTGGCTAAAGGGGGAATGGGCGGGGCCAAGGGCGGGGTGGGCGGGGCTAAGGGCGGGGTGGGCGGGGCTAAGGGCGGGGTGGGCGGGGCTAAAGCCGGAAGGGGCGGGGCTAAAGGGGGGGGCCTTGCCGGGGCTCTAGGGGCCGTAGGGGGGAGGCTAAAAGGGGAATGGGCGAGGCAGAATCGTGTATGGGCAGGGCTAAAGGGGGAAAGGCCGTGGCTGAAGGCGGAATGGGCGTGGCTAAAGGGGGAATGGGCGGGGGCCAAGGGCGGGGTGGGCGGGGCTAAGGGCGGAGTGGGCGGGGCTAAAGCCGGGAAGGGGGCGGGGCTAAAGGGGGGAGGCTTGCCGGGGCTCTAGGGGCCGTAGGGGGGAGGCTAAAAGGGGAATGGGCGAGGCAGAATCGTGTATGGGCAGGGCTAAAGGGGGAAAGGCCGTGGCTGAAGGCGGAATGGGCGTGGCTAAAGGGGGAATGGGCGGGGCCAAGGGCGGGGTGGGCGGGGCTAAGGGCGGAGTGGGCGGGGCTAAAGCCGGAGTGGGCGGGGCGAAAGCCGGAAGGGGCGGGGCTAAAGGGGGGGGGCTTGCCGGGGCTCTAGGGGCCGTAGGGGGGAGGCTAAAAGGGGAATGGGCGAGGCAGAATCGTGTATGGGCAGGGCTAAAGGGGGAAAGGCCGTGGCTGAAGGCGGAATGGGCGTGGCTAAAGGGGGAATGGGCGGGGCCAAGGGCGGGGGTGGGGCGGGGCTAAAGCCGGAAGGGGCGGGGCTAAAGCCGGACGGGGCGGGGCTAAAGGGGGGGCTTGCCGGGGCTCTAGGGGCCGTAGGGGGGAGGCTAAAAAGGGAATGGGCGAGGCAGAATCGTGTATAGGCAGGGCTAAAGGGGGAAAGGCCGTGGCTGAAGGCGGAATGGGCGTGGCTAAAGGGGGAATGGGCGGGGCCAAGGGCGGGGTGGGCGGGGCTAAGGGCGGGGTGGGCGGGGCTAAAGACGGAAGGGGCGGGGCTAAAGCCGGAAGGGGCGGGGGCTAAAGGGGGGGGCTTGCCGGGGCTCTAGGGGCCGTAGGGGGGAGGCTAAAAGGGGAATGGGCGAGGCAGAATCGTGTATGGGCAGGGCTAAAGGGGGAAAGGCCGTGGCTGAAGGCGGAATGGGGCGTGGCTAAAGGGGGAATGGGCGGGGCCAAGGGCGGGGTGGGCGGGGCTAAGGGCGGAGTGGGCGGGGCTAAAGCCGGAAGGGGCGGGGCTAAAGAGGGGGGCTTGCCGGGGCTCTAGGGGCCGTAGGGGGGAGGCTAAAAGGGGAATGGGCGAGGCAGAATCATGTATGGGCAGGGCTAAAGGGGGAAAGGCCGTGGCTGAAGGCGGAATGGGCGTGGCTAAAGGGGGAATAGGCGGGGCCAAGGGCGGGGTGGGCGGGGCCAAGGGCGGGGTGGGCGGGGCTAAGGGCGGAGTGGGCGGGGCTAAAGCCGGAAGGGGCGGGGCTAAAGGGGGGGGGGCTTGCCGGGGCTCTAGGGGCCGTAGGGGGGAGGCTAAAAGGGGAATGGGCGAGGCAGAATCGTGTATGGGCAGGGCTAAAGGGGGAAAGGCCGTGGCTGAAGGCGGAATGGGCGTGGCTAAAGGGGGAATGGGCGGGGCCAAGGGCGGGGTGGGCGGGGCTAAGGGCGGAGTGGGCGGGGCTAAAGCCGGAGTGGGCGGGGCGAAAGCCGGAAGGGGCGGGGCTAAAGGGGGGGGGGCTTGCCGGGGCTCTAGGGGCCGTAGGGGGGAGGCTAAAAGGGGAATGGGCAAGGCACAATCGTGTATGGGCAGGGCTAAAGGGGGAAAGGCCGTGGCTGAAGGCGGAATGGGCGTGGGTAAAGGGGGAATGGGCGGGGCCAAGGGCGGGGCGGGCGGGGCTAAGGGCGGAGGTGGGCGGGGCTAAAGCCGGAAGGGGCGGGGCTAAAGGGGGGGGCTTGCCGGGGCTCTAGGGGCCGTAGGGGGGAGGCTAAAAGGGGAATGGGCGAGGCAGAATCGTGTATGGGCAGGGCTAAAGGGGGAAAGGCCGTGGCTGAAGGCGGAATGGGCGTGGCTAAAGGGGGGAATGGGCGGGGCCAAGGGCGGGGTGGGGCGGGGCTAAAGCCGGAAGGGGCGGGGCTAAAGCCGGAAGGGGCGGGGCTAAAGGGGGGCTTGCCGGGGCTCTAGGGGCCGTAGGGGGGAGGCTAAAAGGGGAATGGGCGAGGCAGAATCGTGTATGGACAGGGCTAAAGGGGGAAAGGCCGTGGCTGAAGGCGGAAATGGGCGTGGCTAAAGGGGGAATGGGCGGGGCCAAGGGCGGGGTGGGCGGGGCTAAGGGCGGGGTGGGCGGGGCTAAAGCCGGAAGGGGCGGGGCTAAAGCCGGAAGGGGCGGGGCTAAAGGGGGGGGCTTGCCGGGGCTCTAGGGGCCGTAGGGGGGAGGCTAAAAGGGGAATGGGCGAGGCAGAATCGTGTATGGGCGGGGCTAAAGGGGGAAAGGCCGTGGCTGAAGGCGGAATGGGCGTGGCTAAAGGGGGAATGGGCGGGGCCAAGGGCGGGGTGGGCGGGGCTAAGGGGCGGAGTGGGCGGGGCTAAAGCCGGAGTGGGCGGGGCGAAAGCCGGAAGGGGCGGGGCTAAAGGGGGGGGGGCTTGCCGGGGCTCTAGGGGCCGTAGGGGGGAGGCTAAAAGGGGAATGGGCGAGGCAGAATCGTGTATGGGCAGGGCTAAAGGGGGAAAGGCCGTGGCTGAAGGCGGAACGGGCGTGGCTAAAGGGGGAATGGGCGGGGCCAAGGGCGGGGTGGGCGGGGCTAAGGGCGGAGTGGGCGGGGCTAAAGCCGGAAGGGGCGGGGCTAAAGGGGGGGGCTTGCCGGGGCTCTAGGGGCCGTAGGGGGGAGGCTAAAAGGGGAATGGGCGAGGCAGAATCGTGTATGGGCAGGGCTACAGGGGGAAAGGCCGTGGCTGAAGGCGGAATGGGCGTGGCTAAAGGGAAATGGGCGGGGCCAAGGGCGGGGTGGGCGGGCTAAGGGCGGAGTGGGCGGGGCTAAAGCCGGAAGGGGCGGGGCTAAAGTCGGAAGGGGCGGGGCTAAAGGGGGGGCTTGCCGGGGCTCTAGGGGCCGTAGGGGGGAGGCTAAACAGGGGAATGGGCGAGGCAGAATCGTGTATGGGCAGGGCTAAAGGGGGAAAGGCCGTGGCTGAAGGCGGAATGGGCGTGGCTAAAGGGGGAATGGGCGGGGCCAAGGGCGGGGTGGGCGGGGCTAAAGCCGGAAGGGGCGGGGCTAAAGACGGAAGGGGCGGGGCTAAAGGGGGGGCTTGCCGGGGCTCTAGGGGCCGTAGGGGGGAGGCTAAAAGGGGAATGGGCGAGGCAGAATCGTGTATGGGCAGGGCTAAAGGGGGAAAGGCCGTGGCTGAAGGCGGAATGGGCGTGGCTAAAGGGGGAATGGGCGGGGCCAAGGGCGGGGGTGGGCGGGGCTAAGGGCGGAGTGGGCGGGGATAACAGCCGGAGTGGGCGGGGCGAAAGCCGGAAGGGGCGGGGCTAAAGGGGGGGGCTTGCCGGGGCTCTAGGGGCCGTAGGGGGGAGGCTAAAAGGGGAATGGGCGAGGCAGAATCGTGTATGGGCAGGGCTAAAGGGGGGAAAGGCCGTGGCTGAAGGCGGAATGGGCGTGGCTAAAGGGGGAATGGGCGGGGCCAAGGGCGGGGTGGGCGGGGTTAAAGCCGGAAGGGGCGGGGCTAAAGCCGGAAGGGGCGAGGCTAAAGGGGGGGCTTGCCGGGGCTCTAGGGGCCGTAGGGGGGAGGCTAAAAGGGGAATGGGCGAGGCAGAATCGTGTATAGGCAGGGCTAAAGGGGGAAAGGCCGTGGCTGAAGGCGGAATGGGCGTGGCTAAAGGGAAAATGGGCGGGGCCAAGGGCGGGGTGGGCGGGGCTAAGGGCGGAGTGGGCGGGGCTAAGGGCGGAGTGGGCGGGGCTAAAGCCGGAAGGGGCGGGGCTAAAGGGGGGGGCCTTGCCGAGGCTCTAGGGGCCGTAGGGGGGAGGCTAAAAGGGGAATGGGCGAGGCAGAATCGTGTATGGGCAGGGCTAAAGGGGGAAAGGCCGTGGCTGAAGGCGGAATGGGCGTGGCTAAAGGGGGAATGGGCGGGGCCAAGGGCGGGGTGGGCGGGGCTAAGGGCGGGGCGGGGCGGGGCTAAGGGCGGAGTGGGCGGGGCTAAAGCCGGAAGGGGCGGGGCTAAAGGGGGGGGCCTTGCCGGGGCTCTAGGGGCCGTAGGGGGGAGGCTAAAAGGGGAATGGGCGAGGCAGAATCGTGTATGGGCAGGGCTAAAGGGGGAAAGGCCGTGGCTGAAGGCGGAATGGGCGTGGCTAAAGGGGGAATGGGCGGGGCCAAGGGCGGGGTGGGCGGGGCTAAGGGCGGAGTGGGCGGGGCTAAAGCCGGAAGGGGCGGGGCTAAAGGGGGAGGCTTGCCGGGGGCTCTAGGGGCCGTAGGGGGGGAGGCTAAAAGGGGAATGGGCGAGGCAGAATCGTGTATGGGCAGGGCTAAAGGGGGAAAGGCCGTGGCTGAAGGCGGAATGGGCGTGGCTAAAGGGGGAATGGGCGGGGCCAAGGGCGGGGTGGGCGGGGCTAAGGGCGGAGTGGGCGGGGCTAAAGCCGGAGTGGGGCGGGGCGAAAGCCGGAAGGGGCGGGGCTAAAGGGGGGGGGCTTGCCGGGGCTCTAGGGGCCGTAGGGGGGAGGCTAAAAGGGGAATGGGCGAGGCAGAATCGTGTATGGGCAGGGCTAAAGGGGGAAAGGCCGTGGCTGAAGGCGGAATGGGCGTGGCTAAAGGGGGAATGGGCGGGGCCAAGGGCGGGGTGGGCGGGGCTAAAGCCGGAAGGGGCGGGGCTAAAGCCGGAAGGGGCGGGGCTAAAGGGGGGCTTGCCGGGGCTCTAGGGGCCGTAGGGGGGAGGCTAAAAAGGGAATGGGCGAGGCAGAATCGTGTATAGGCAGGGCTAAAGGGGGAAAGGCCGTGGCTGAAGGCGGAATGGGCGTGGCTAAAGGGGGAATGGGCGGGGCCAAGGGCGGGGTGGGCGGGGCTAAGGGCGGAGTGGGCGGGGCTAAAGCCGGAAGGGGCGGGGCTAAAGCCGGAAGGGGCGGGGCTAAAGGGGGGGGCTTGCCGGGGCTCTAGGGGCCGTAGGGGGGAGGCTAAAAGGGGAATGGGCGAGGCAGAATCGTGTATGGGCAGGGCTAAAGGGGGAAAGGCCGTGGCTGAAGGCGGAATGGGCGTGGCTAAAGGGGGAATGGGCGGGGCCAAGGGCGGGGTGGGCGGGGCTAAGGGCGGAGTGGGCGGGGCTAAAGCCGGAAGGGGCGGGGCTAAAGGGGGGGGCTTGCCGGGGCTCTAGGGGCCGTAGGGGGGAGGCTAAAAGGGGAATGGGCGAGGCAGAATCATGTATGGCAGGGCTAAAGGGGAAAGGCCGTGGCTGAAGGCGGAATGGGCGTGGCTAAAGGGGGAATAGGCGGGGCCAAGGGCGGGGTGGGCGGGGCCAAGGGCGGGGTGGGCGGGGCTAAAGCCGGAAGGGGCGGGGCTAAAGCCGGAAGGGGCGGGGCTAAAGGGGGGGGGCTTGCCGGGGCTCTAGGGGCCGTAGGGGGGAGGCTAAAAGGGGAATGGGCGAGGCAGAATCGTGTATGGGCAGGGCTAAAGGGGGAAAGGCCGTGGCTGAAGGCGGAATGGGCGTGGCTAAAGGGGGGAATGGGCGAAGCCAAGGGCGGGGTGGGCGGGGCTAAGGGCGGAGTGGGCGGGGCTAAAGCCGGAGTGGGCGGGGCGAAAGCCGGAAGGGGCGGGGCTAAAGGGGGGGGGCTTGCCGGGGCTCTAGGGGCCGTAGGGGGGAGGCTAAAAGGGGAATGGGCGAGGCAGAATCGTGTATGGGCAGGGCTAAAGGGGGAAAGGCCGTGGCTGAAGGCGGAATGGGCGTGGCTAAAGGGGGAATGGGCGGGGCCAAGGGCGGGGTGGGCGGGGCTAAGGGCGGAGCGGGCGGGGCTAAAGCCGGAAGGGGCGGGGCTAAAGGGGGGGCTTGCCGGGGCTCTAGGGGCCGTAGGGGGGAGGCTAAAAGGGGAATGGGCGAGGCAGAATCGTGTATAGGCAGGGCTAAAGGGGGAAAGGCCGTGGCTGAAGGCGGAATGGGCGTGGCTAAAGGGAAAATGGGCGGGGCCAAGGGCGGGGTGGGCGGGGCCAAGGGCGGAGTGGGCGGGGCTAAAGCCGGAAGGGGCGGGGGCTAAAGGGGGGGGCTTGCCGGGGCTCTAGGGGCCGTAGGGGGGAGGCTAAAAGGGGAATGGGCGAGGCAGAATCGTGTATGGGGCAGGGCTAAAGGGGGAAAGGCCGTGGCTGAAGGCGGAATGGGCGTGGCTAAAGGGGGAATGGGGCGGGGCCAAGGGCGGGGTGGGCGGGGCTAAGGGCGGAGTGGGCGGGGCTAAAGACGGAAGGGGCGGGGCTGAAGGGGGGGGGCTTGCCGGGGCTCTAGGGGCCGTAGGGGGGGAGGCTAAAAGGGGAATGGGCGAGGCAGAATCGTGTATGGGCAGGGCTAAAGGGGGAAAGGCCGTGGCTGAAGGCGGAATGGGCGTGGCTAAAGGGGGAATGGGCGGGGCCAAGGGCGGGGTGGGCGGGGCCAAGGGCGGGGTGGGCGGGGCCAAGGGCGGAGTGGGCGGGGCTAAAGCCGGAAGGGGCGGGGCTAAAGGGGGGGGCTTGCCGGGGCTCTAGGGGCCGTAGGGGGGAGGCTAAAGGGGGAATGGGCGAGGCAGAATCGTGTATGGGCAGGGCTAAAGGGGGAAAGGCCGTGGCTGAAGGCGGAATGGGCGTGGCTAAAGGGGGAATGGGCGGGGCCAAGGGCGGGGTGGGCGGGGCCAAGGGCGGGGTGGGCGGGGCCAAGGGCGGAGGGGGGGGGCTAAAGCCGGAAGGGGCGGGGCTAAAGGGGGGGGCTTGCCGGGGCTCTAGGGGCCGTAGGGGGGAGGCTAAAGGGGAATGGGCGAGGCAGAATCGTGTATGGGCAGGGCTAAAGGGGGAAAGGCCGTGGCTGAAGGCGGAATGGGCGTGGCTAAAGGGAAAATGGGCGGGGCCAAGGGCGGGGTGGGCGGGGCTAAGGGCGGAGTGGGCGGGGCTAAAGCCGGAAGGGGCGGGGTAAAAGCCGGAGTGGCCGGGGCTAAAGCCGGAAGGGGCGGGGCTAAAGGGGGGGGCTTGCCGGGGCTCTAGGGGCCGTAGGGGGGAGGCTAAAAGGGGAATGGGCGAGGCAGAATCGTATATGGGCAGGGCTAAAGGGGGAAAGGCCGTGGCTGAAGGCGGAATGGGCGTGGCTAAAGGGGGAATGGGCGGGGCCAAGGGCGGGGTGGGCGGGGGCTAAGGGCGGAGTGGGCGGGACTAAAGCCGGAAGGGGCGGGGCTAAAGCCGGAAGGGGCGGGGCTAAAGGGGGGGGGCTTGCCGGGGCTCTAGGGGCCGTAGGGGGGAGGCTAAAAGGGGAATGGGCGAGGCAGAATCGTGTATGGGCAGGGCTAAAGGGGGAAAGGCCGTGGCTGAAGGGGGAATGGGCGTGGCTAAAGGGGGAATGGGCGGGGCCAAGGGCGGGGTGGGCGGGGCTAAGGGCGGAGTGGGCGGGGCTAAAGCCGGAAGGGGCGGGGCTAAAGGGGGGGGCTTGCCGGGGCTCTAGGGGCCGTAGGGGGGAGGCTAAAAGGGGAATGGGCGAGGCAGAATCGTGTATGGGCAGGGCTAAAGGGGGAAAGGCCGTGGCTGAAGGCGGAATGGGCGTGGCTAAAGGGGGAATGGGCGGGGCCAAGGGCGGGGTTGGCGGGGCCAAGGGCGGGGTGGGCGGGGCTAAAGCCGGAAGGGGCGGGGTAAAAGCCGGAGTGGCCGGGGCTAAAGCCGGAAGGGGCGGGGCTAAAGGGGGGGGGCTTGCCGGGGCTCTAGGGGCCGTAGGGGGGAGGCTAAAAGGGGAATGGGCGAGGCAGAATCGTATATGGGCAGGGCTAAAGGGGGAAAGGCCGTGGCTGAAGGCGGAATGGGCGTGGCTAAAGGGGGAATGGGCGGGGCCAAGGGCGGGGTGGGCGGGGCCAAGGGCGGGGTGGGCGGGGCTAAAGCCGGAAGGGGCGGGGCTAAAGCCGGAAGGGGCGGGGCTAAAGGGGGGGGGCTTGCCGGGGCTCTAGGGGCCGTAGGGGGGAGGCTAAAAGGGGAATGGGCGAGGCAGAATCGTGTATGGGCAGGGCTAAAGGGGGAAAGGCCGTGGCTGAAGGGGGAATGGGCGTGGCTAAAGGGGGAATGG
The DNA here is from genome assembly GCF_020740725.1 of Corvus hawaiiensis. Classification (NCBI taxonomy): domain Eukaryota; kingdom Metazoa; phylum Chordata; class Aves; order Passeriformes; family Corvidae; genus Corvus; species Corvus hawaiiensis. The sequence goes on along the minus strand of NW_025963335.1, from coordinate 22,011 downwards.
GCGGGGCCAAGGGCGGGGTGGGCGGGGCTAAGGGCGGAGTGGGCGGGGCTAAAGCCGGAAGGGGCGGGGCTAAAGGGGGGGCTTGCCGGGGCTCTAGGGGCCGTAGGGAGGAGGCTAAAAGGGGAATGGGCGAGGCAGAATCGTGTATGGGCAGGGCTAAAGGGGGAAAGGCCGTGGCTGAAGGCGGAATGGGCGTGGCTAAAGGGAAATGGGCGGGGCCAAGGGCGGGGTGGGCGGGGCCAAGGGCGGGGTGGGCGGGGCTAAAGCCGGAAGGGGCGGGGCTAAAGGGGGGGGCTTGCCGGGGCTCTAGGGGCCGTAGGGGGGAGGCTAAAAGGGGAATGGGCGAGGCAGAATCGTGTATGGGCAGGGCTAAAGGGGGAAAGGCCGTGGCTGAAGGCGGAATGGGCGTGGCTAAAGGGGGAATGGGCGGGGCCAAGGGCGGGGTGGGCGGGGCTAAGGGCGGAGTGGGCGGGGCTAAAGCCGGAAGGGGCGGGGCTAAAGGGGGGGCTTGCCGGGGCTCTAGGGGCCGTAGGGGGGGAGGCTAAAAGGGGAATGGGCGAGGCAGAATCGTGTATGGGCAGGGCTAAAGGGGGAAAGGCCGTGGCTGAAGGCGGAATGGGCGTGGCTAAAGGGAAATGGGCGGGGCCAAGGGCGGGGTGGGCGGGGCTAAAGCCGGAAGGGGCGGGGCTAAAGCCGGAAGGGGCGAGGCTAAAGGGGGGGGGCTTGCCGGGGCTCTAGGGGCCGTAGGGGGGAGGCTAAAAGGGGAATGGGCGAGGCAGAATCGTGTATGGGCAGGGCTAAAGGGGGAAAGGCCGTGGCTGAAGGCGGAATGGGCGTGGCTAAAGGGGGAATGGGCGGGGCCAAGGGCGGGGTGGGCGGGGCTAAGGGCGGAGTGGGCGGGGCTAAAGCCGGAAGGGGCGGGGCTAAAGCCGGAAGGGGCGGGGCTAAAGGGGGGGGCTTGCCGGGGCTCTAGGGGCCGTAGGGGGGAGGCTAAAAGGGGAATGGGCGAGGCAGAATCGTGTATGGGCAGGGCTAAAGGGGGAAAGGCCGTGGCTGAAGGCGGAATGGGCGTGGCTAAAGGGGGAATGGGCGGGGCCAAGGGCGGGGTGGGCGGGGCCAAGGGCGGGGTGGGCGGGGCTAAAGCCGGAAGGGGCGGGGCTAAAGCCGGAAGGGGCGGGGCTAAAGGGGGGGCTTGCCGGGGCTCTAGGGGCCGTAGGGGGGAGGCTAAAAGGGGAATGGGTGAGGCAGAATCGTGTATGGGCAGGGCTAAAGGGGGAAAGGCCGTGGCTGAAGGCGGAATGGGCGTGGCTAAAGGGGGAATGGGCGGGGCCAAGGGCGGGGTGGGCGGGGCCAAGGGCGGGGTGGGCGGGGCTAAAGCCGGAGTGGGCGGGGCGAAAGACGGAAGGGGCGGGGCTAAAGGGGGGGGGGCTTGCCGGGGCTCTAGGGGCCGTAGGGGGGAGGCTAAAAGGGGAATGGGCGAGGCAGAATCGTGTATGGGCAGGGCTAAAGGGGGAAAGGCCGTGGCTGAAGGCGGAATGGGCGTGGCTAAAGGGGGAATGGGCGGGGCCAAGGGCGGGGTGGGCGGGGCTAAGGGCGGAGTGGGCGGGGCTAAAGCCGGAAGGGGCGGGGCTAAAGGGGGGGGCTTGCCGGGGCTCTAGGGGCCGTAGGGGGGAGGCTAAAAGGGGAATGGGCGAGGCAGAATCGTGTATGGGCAGGGCTAAAGGGGGAAAGGCCGTGGCTGAAGGCGGAATGGTCGTGGCTAAAGGGGGAATGGGCGGGGCCAAGGGCGGAGTGGGCGGGGCTAAAGCCGGAAGGGGCGGGGCTAAAGCCGGAAGGGGCGGGGCTAAAGGGGGGGGCTTGCCGGGGCTCTAGGGGCCGTAGGGGGGAGGCTAAAAGGGGAATGGGCGAGGCAGAATCGTGTATGGGCAGGGCTAAAGGGGGAAAGGCCGTGGCTGAAGGCGGAATGGGCGTGGCTAAAGGGGGAATGGGCGGGGCCAAGGGCGGGGTGGGCGGGGCCAAGGGCGGGGTGGGCGGGGCTAAAGCCGGAAGGGGCGGGGCTAAAGCCGGAAGGGGCGGGGCTAAAGGGGGGGCTTGCCGGGGCTCTAGGGGCCGTAGGGGGGAGGCTAAAAGGGGAATGGGTGAGGCAGAATCGTGTATGGGCAGGGCTAAAGGGGGAAAGGCCGTGGCTGAAGGCGGAATGGGCGTGGCTAAAGGGGGAATGGGCGGGGCTAAGGGCGGAGTGGGCGGGGCTAAAGCCGGAAGGGGCGGGGCTAAAGCCGGAAGGGGCGGGGCTAAAGGGGGGGGCTTGCCGGGGCTCTAGGGGCCGTAGGGGGGAGGCTAAAAGGGGAATGGGCGAGGCAGAATCGTGTATGGGCAGGGCTAAAGGGGGAAAGGCTGTGGCTGAAGGCGGAATGGGCGTGGCTAAAGGGGGAATGGGCGGGGCCAAGGGCGCGGTGGGCGGGGCTAAGGGCGGAGTGGGCGGGGCTAAAGCCGGAAAGGGGCGGGGCTAAAGCCGGAAGGGGCGGGGCTAAAGGGGGGGGCTTGCCGGGGCTCTAGGGGCCGTAGGGGGGAGGCTAAAAGGGGAATGGGCGAGGCAGAATCGTGTATGGGCAGGGCTAAAGGGGGAAAGGCCGTGGCTGAAGGCGGAATGGGCGTGGCTAAAGGGAAAATGGGCGGGGCCAAGGGCGGGGTGGGCGGGGCTAAGGGCGGAGTGGGCGGGGCTAAGGGCGGAGTGGGCGGGGCTACAGCCGGAAGGGGGCGGGCTAAAGCCGGAAGGGGCGGGGCTAAAGGGGGGGGGCTTGCCGGGGCTCTAGGGGCCGTAGGGGGGAGGCTAAAAGGGGAATGGGCGAGGCAGAATCGTGTATGGGCAGGGCTAAAGGGGGAAGGCCGTGGCTGAAGGCGGAATGGGCGTGGCTAAAGGGAAAATGGGCGGGGCCAAGGGCGGGGTGGGCGGGGCCAAGGGCGGGGTGGGCGGGGCTAAAGCCGGAAGGGGCGGGCTAAAGCAGGAAGGGGCGGGGCTAAAGGGGGGGGGCTTGCCGGGGCTCTAGGGGCCGTAGGGGGGAGGCTAAAAGGGGAATGGGCGAGGCAGAATCGTGTATGGGCAGGGCTAAAGGGGGAAAGGCCGTGGCTGAAGGCGGAATGGGCGTGGCTAAAGGGAAAATGGGCGGGGCCGAGGGCGGGGTGGGCGGGGCTAAGGGCGGAGTGGGCGGGGCTAAAGCCGGAGTGGGCGGGGCTAAAGCCGGAAGGGGCGGGGCTAAAGGAGGGGGGCTTGCCGGGGCTCTAGGGGCCGTAGGGGGGAGGCTAAAAGGGGAATGGGCGAGGCAGAATCGTGTATGGGCAGGGCTAAAGGGGGAAAGGCCGTGGCTGAAGGCGGAATGGGCGTGGCTAAAGGGGGAATGGGCGGGGCCAAGGGCGGGGTGGGCGGGCTAAGGGCGGGGTGGGCGGGGCTAAGGGCGGGGTGGGCGGGGCTAAAGCCGAAGGGGCGGGGCTAAAGGGGGGGGCTTGCCGGGGCTCTAGGGGCCGTAGGGAGGAGGCTAAAAGGGCAATGGGCGAGGCAGAATCGTGTATGGGCAGGGCTAAAGGGGGAAAGGCCGTGGCTGAAGGCGGAATGGGCGTGGCTAAAGGGGGAATGGGCGGGGCCAAGGGCGGGGTGGGCGGGGCTAAGGGCGCAGTGGGCGGGGCTAAGCCGGAAGGGGCGGGGCTAAAGGGGGGGGGGCTTGCCGGGGCTCTAGGGGCCGTAGGGGGGAGGCTAAAAGGGGAATGGGCGAGGCAGAATCGTGTATGGGCAGGGCTAAAGGGGGAAAGTCCGTGGCTGAAGGCGGAATGGGCGTGGCTAAAGGGGAATGGGCGGGGCCACGGGCGGGGTGGGCGGGGCTAAGGGCGGAGTGGGCGGGGCTAAAGCCGGAAGGGCGGGGCTAAAGCCGGAAGGGGCGGGGCTAAAGGGGGGGGGCTTGCCGGGGCTCTAGGGGCCGTAGGGGGGGAGGCTAAAAGGGGAATGGGTGAGGCAGAATCGTGTATGGGCAGGGCTAAAGGGGGAAAGGCCGTGGCTGAAGGCGGAATGGGCGTGGCTAAAGGGGGAATGGGCGGGGCCAAGGGCGGGGTGGGCGGGGCTAAGGGCGGGGTGGGCGGGGCTAAAGCCGGAAGGGGCGGGGCTAAAGCCGGAAGGGGCGGGGCTAAAGCCGGAAGGGGCGGGGCTAAAGGGGGGCTTGCCGGGGCTCTAGGGGCCGTAGGGGGGGAGGCTAAAAGGGGAATGGGCGAGGCAGAATCGTGTATGGGCAGGGCTAAAGGGGGAAAGGCCGTGGCTGAAGGCGGAATGGGCGTGGCTAAAGGAAATGGGCGGGGCCAAGGGCGGGGTGGGCGGGGCTAAGGGCGGGGTGGGCGGGGCTAAAGCCGGAAGGGGCGGGGCTAAAGCCGGAAGGGGCGGGGCTAAAGGGGGGGGCTTGCCGGGGCTCTAGGGGCCGTAGGGGGGAGGCTAAAAGGGGAATGGGCGAGGCAGAATCGTGTATGGCAGGGCTAAAGGGGGAAAGGCCGTGGCTGAAGGCGGAATGGGCGTGGCTAAAGGGGGAATGGGCGGGCCAAGGGCGGGGTGGGCGGGGCCAAGGGCGGGGTGGGCGGGGCTAAAGCCGGAAGGGGCGGGGCTAAAGCCGGAAGGGGCGGGGCTAAAGGGGGGGGCTTGCCGGGGCTCTAGGGGCCGTAGGGGGGAGCTAAAAGGGGAATGGGCGAGGCAGAATCGTGTATGGGCAGGGCTAAAGGGGGAAAGGCCGTGGCTAAAGGCGGAATGGGCGTGGCTAAAGGGAAAATGAACGGGGCCAAGGGCGGGGGTGGGCGGGCTAAGGGCGCAGTGGGCGGGGCTAAAGCCGAAGGGGCGGGGCTAAAGCCGGAAGGGGCGGGGCTAAAGGGGGGGCTTGCCGGGGCTCTAGGGGCCGTAGGGGGGAGGCTAAAAGGGGAATGGGCGAGGCAGAATCGTGTATGGGCAGGGCTAAAGGGGGAAAGGCCGTGGCTGAAGGCGGAATGGGCGTGGCTAAAGGGGGAATGGGCGGGGCTAAGGGCGGGGTTGGCGGGGCCAAGGGCGAGGTGGGCGGGGCTAAAGCCGGAAGGGGCGGGGCTAAAGCGGAAGGGGCGGGGCTAAAGGGGGGGCTTGCCGGGGCTCTAGGGGCCGTAGGGGGGAGGCTAAAAGGGGAATGGGCGAGGCAGAATCGTGTATGGGCAGGGCTAAAGGGGAAAGGCCGTGGCTGAAGGCGGAGATGGGCGTGGCTAAAGGGGGAATGGGCGGGGCCAAGGGCGGGGTGGGCGGGGCTAAGGGCGGGGTGGGCGGGGCTAAAGCCGGAAGGGGCGGGGCTAAAGCCGGAAGGGGCGGGGCTAAAGGGGGGGGCTTGCCGGGGCTCTAGGGGCCGTAGGGGGGAAGCTAAAAGGGGAATGGGCGAGGCAGAATCGTGTATGGGCAGGGCTAAAGGGGGAAAGGCCGTGGCTGAAGGCGGAATGGGCGTGGCTAAAGGGGGAATGGGCGGGGCCAAGGGCGGGGTGGGCGGGGCCAAGGGCGGGGTGGGCGGGGCTAAGGGCGGAGTGGGCGGGGCTAAAGCCGGAAGGGGCGGGGCTAAAGCCGGAAGGGGCGGGGCTAAAGGGGAGGCTTGCCGGGGCTCTAGGGGCCGTAGGGAGGAGGCTAAAAGGGCAATGGGCGAGGCAGAATCGTGTATGGGCAGGGCTAAAGGGGGAAAGGCCGTGGCTGAAGGCGGAATGGGCGTGGCTAAAGGGGGAATGGGCGGGGCCAAGGGCGGGGTGGGCGGGGCTAAGGGCGCAGTGGGCGGGGCTAAAGCCGGAAGGGGCGGGGCTAAAGGGGGGGGGCTTGCCGGGGCTCTAGGGGCCGTAGGGGGGAGGCTAAAAGGGGAATGGGCGAGGCAGAATCGTGTATGGGCAGGGCTAAAGGGGGAAAGGCCGTGGCTGAAGGCGGAATGGGCGTGGCTAAAGGGGGAATGGGCGGGGCCACGGGCGGGGTGGGCGGGGCTAAGGGCGGAGTGGGCGGGGCTAAAGCCGGAAGGGGCGGGGCTAAAGCCGGAAGGGGCGGGGCTAAAGGGGGGGGCTTGCCGGGGCTCTAGGGGCCGTAGGGGGGGAGGCTAAAAGGGGAATGGGTGAGGCAGAATCGTGTATGGGCAGGGCTAAAGGGGGAAAGGCCGTGGCTGAAGGCGGAATGGGCGTGGCTAAAGGGGGAATGGGCGGGGCCAAGGGCGGGGTGGGCGGGGCTAAGGGCGGGGTGGGCGGGGCTAAAGCCGGAAGGGGCGGGGCTAAAGCCGGAAGGGGCGGGGCTAAAGGGGGGGGCTTGCCGGGGCTCTAGGGGCCGTAGGGGGGAGGCTAAAAGGGGAATGGGCGAGGCAGAATCGTGTATGGGCAGGGCTAAAGGGGGAAAGGCCGTGGCTGAAGGCGGAATGGGCGTGGCTAAAGGGGGAATGGGCGGGGCCAAGGGCGGGGTGGGCGGGGCTAAGGGCGGAGTGGGCGGGGCTAAAGCCGGAAGGGGCGGGGCTAAAGGGGGGGCTTGCCGGGGCTCTAGGGGCCGTAGGGGGGGAGGCTAAAAGGGGAATGGGCGAGGCAGAATCGTGTATGGGCAGGGCTAAAGGGGGAAAGGCCGTGGCTGAAGGCGGAATGGGCGTGGCTAAAGGGAAATGGGCGGGGCCAAGGGCGGGGTGGGCGGGGCTAAAGCCGGAAGGGGCGGGGCTAAAGCCGGAAGGGGCGGGGCTAAAGGGGGGGGGCTTGCCGGGGCTCTAGGGGCCGTAGGGGGGAGGCTAAAAGGGGAATGGGCGAGGCAGAATCGTGTATGGGCAGGGCTAAAGGGGGAAAGGCCGTGGCTGAAGGCGGAATGGGCGTGGCTAAAGGGGGAATGGGCGGGGCCAAGGGCGGGGTGGGCGGGGCCAAGGGCGGGGTGGGCGGGGCTAAAGCCGGAAGGGGCGGGGCTAAAGCCGGAAGGGGCGGGGCTAAAGGGGGGGGCTTGCCGGGGCTCTAGGGGCCGTAGGGGGGAGGCTAAAAGGGGAATGGGCGAGGCAGAATCGTGTATGGGCAGGGCTAAAGGGGGAAAGGCCGTGGCTAAAGGCGGAATGGGCGTGGCTAAAGGGAAAATGAACGGGGCCAAGGGCGGGGTGGGCGGGGCTAAGGGCGCAGTGGGCGGGGCTAAAGCCGGAAGGGGCGGGGCTAAAGCCGGAAGGGGCGGGGCTAAAGGGGGGGGCTTGCCGGGGCTCTAGGGGCCGTAGGGGGGAGGCTAAAAGGGGAATGGGCGAGGCAGAATCGTGTATGGGCAGGGCTAAAGGGGGAAAGGCCGTGGCTGAAGGCGGAATGGGCGTGGCTAAAGGGGGAATGGGCGGGGCCAAGGGCGGGGTTGGCGGGGCCAAGGGCGGGGTGGGCGGGGCTAAAGCCGGAAGGGGCGGGGCTAAAGCCGGTAGGGGCGGGGCTAAAGGGGGGGGGGCTTGCCGGGGCTCTAGGGGCCGTAGGGGGGAGGCTAAAAGGGGAATGGGCGAGGCAGAATCGTGTATGGGCAGGGCTAAAGGGGGAAAGGCCGTGGCTGAAGGCGGAATGGGCGTGGCTAAAGGGGGAATGGGCGGGGCCAAGGGCGCGGTGGGCGGGGCCAAGGGCGGGGTGGGCGGGGCCAAGGGCGGGGTGGGCGGGGCTAAGGGCGGGGTGGGCGGGGCTACAGCCGGAAGGGGCGGGGCTAAAGGGGAGGCTTGCCGGGGCTCTAGGGGCCGTAGGGGGGAGGCTAAAAGGGGAATGGGCGAGGCAGAATCGTGTATGGGCAGGGCTAAAGGGGGAAAGGCCGTGGCTGAAGGCGGAATGGGCGTGGCTAAAGGGGGAATGGGCGGGGTGGGGGGGGCTATAGGCGGAGTGGGCGGGGCTAAAGCCGGAAGGGGCGGGGCTAAAGCCGGAAGGGGCGGGGCTAAAGGGGGGGCTTGCCGGGGCTCTAGGGGCCGTAGGGGGGAGGCTAAAAGGGGAATGGGCGAGGCAGAATCGTGTATGGGCAGGGCTAAAGGGGGAAAGGCCGTGGCTGAAGGCGGAATGGGCGTGGCTAAAGGGGGAATGGGCGGGGTGGGGGGGCTATAGGCGGAGTGGGCGGGGCTAAAGCCGGAAGGGGCGGGGCTAAAACCGGAAGGGGCGGGGCTAAAGGGGGGCTTGCCGGGGCTCTAGGGGCCGTAGGGGGGAGGCTAAAAGGGGAATGGGCGAGGCAGAATCGTGTATGGGCAGGGCTAAAGGGGGAAAGGCCGTGGCTGAAGGCGGAATGGGCGTGGCTAAAGGGGGAATGGGCGGGGCCAAGGGCGGGGTGGGCGGGGCTAAGGGCGGAGTGGGCGGGGCTAAAGCCGTAAGGGGCGGGGCTAAAGCCGGAAGGGGCGGGGCTAAAGGGGGGGCTTGCCGGGGCTCTAGGGGCCGTAGGGGGGAGGCTAAAAGGGGAATGGGCGAGGCAGAATCGTGTATGGGCAGGGCTAAAGGGGGAAAGGCCGTGGCTGAAGGCGGAATGGGCGTGGCAAAGGGGGAATGGGCGGGGCCAAGGGCGGGGTGGGCGGGGCCAAGGGCGGGGTGGGCGGGGCCAAGGGCGGGGTGGGGCGGGGCTAAAGCCGGAAGGGGCGGGGCTAAAGCCGGAAGGGGCGGGGCTTAAGGGGGGGGCTTGCCGGGGCTCTAGGGGCCGTAGGGGGGGAGGCTAAAAGGGGAATGGGCGAGGCAGAATCGTGTATGGGCAGGGCTAAAGGGGGAAAGGCCATGGCTGAAGGCGGAATGGGCGTGGCTAAAGGGAGAATGGGCGGGGCCAAGGGCGGGGTGGGCGGGGCTAAGGGAAACGTGGGCGGGGCTAAAGCCGGAGTGGGCGGGGCGAAAGCCGGAAGGGGCGGGGCTAAAGGGGGGGGGCTTGCCGGGGCTCTAGGGGCCGTAGGGGGGAGGCTAAAAGGGGAATGGGCGAGGCAGAATCGTGTATGGGCAGGGCTAAAGGGGGAAAGGCCGTGGCTGAAGGCGGAATGGGCGTGGCTAAAGGGGGAATGGGCGGGGCCAAGGGCGGGGTGGGCGGGGCTAAGGGCGGAGTGGGCGGGGCTAAAGCCGGAGTGGGCGGGGCTAAAGCCGGAAGGGGCGGGGCTAAAGGGGTGGGCTTGCCGGGGCTCTAGGGGCCGTAGGGGGGAGGCTAAAAGGGGAATGGGCGAGGCAGAATCGTGTATGGGCAGGGCTAAACGGGGAAAGGCCGTGGCTGAAGGCGGAATGGGCGTGGCTAAAGGGGGAATGGGCGGGGCCAAGGGCGGGGTGGGCGGGGCTAAGGGCGGAGTGGGCGGGGCTAAAGCCGGAGTGGGCGGGGCTAAAGCCGGAAGGGGCGGGGCTAAAGGGGGGGGGGCTTGCCGGGGCTCTAGGGGCCGTAGGGGGGAGGCTAAAAGGGGAATGGGCGAGGCAGAATCGTGTATGGGCAGGGCTAAAGGGGGAAAGGCCGTGGCTGAAGGCGGAATGGGCGTGGCTAAAGGGGGAATGGGCGGGGCCAAGGGCGGGGTGGGCGGGGCTAAGGGCGGAGTGGGCGGGGCTAAAGCCGGAAGGGGCGGGGCTAAAGGGGGGGGGCTTGCCGGGGCTCTAGGGGCCGTAGGGGGGAGGCTAAAAGGGGAATGGGCGAGGCAGAATCGTGTATGGGCAGGGCTAAAGGGGGAAAGGCCGTGGCTGAAGGCGGAATGGGCGTGGCTAAAGGGGGAATGGGCGGGGCCAAGGGCGGGGTGGGCGGGGCTAAGGGCGGAGTGGGCGGGGCTAAAGCCGGAAGGGGCGGGGCTAAAGGGGGGGGCTTGCCGGGGCTCTAGGGGCCGTAGGGGGGAGGCTAAAAGGGGAATGGGCGAGGCAGAATCGTGTATGGGCAGGGCTAAAGGCGGAAAGGCCGTGGCTGAAGGCGGAATGGGCGTGGCTAAAGGGGGAATGGGCGGGGCCAAGGGCGGGGTGGGCGGGGCTAAGGGCGGAGTGGGCGGGGCTAAAGCCGGAAGGGACGGGGCTAAAGCCGGAAGGGGCTTGCCGGGGCTCTAGGGGCCGTAGGGGGGAGGCTAAAAGGGGAATGGGCGAGGCAGAATCGTGTATGGGCAGGGCTAAACGGGGAAAGGCCGTGGCTGAAGGCGGAATGGGCGTGGCTAAAGGGGGAATGGGCGGGGCCAAGGGCGGGGTGGGCGGGGCTAAGGGCGGAGTGGGCGGGGCTAAAGCCGGAGTGGGCGGGGCTAAAGGGGGGGGGCTTGCCGGGGCTCTAGGGGCCGTAGGGGGGAGGCTAAAAGGGGAATGGGCGAGGCAGAATCGTGTATGGGCAGGGCTAAAGGGGGAAAGGCCGTGGCTGAAGGCGGAATGGGCGTGGCTAAAGGGGGAATGGGCGGGGCCAAGGGCGGGGTGGGCGGGGCTAAGGGCGGAGTGGGCGGGGCTAAAGCCGGAAGGGGCGGAGTAAAAGCCGGAGTGGCCGGGGCTAAAGCCGGAAGGGGCGGGGCTAAAGGGGGGGGGCTTGCCGGGGCTCTAGGGGCCGTAGGGGGGAGGCTAAAAGGGGAATGGGCGAGGCAGAATCGTATATGGGCAGGGCTAAAGGGGGAAAGGCCGTGGCTGAAGGCGGAATGGGCGTGGCTAAAGGGGGAATGGGCGGGGCCAAGGGCGGGGTGGGCGGGGCTAAGGGCGGAGTGGGCGGGACTAAAGCCGGAAGGGGCGGGGCTAAAGCCGGAAGGGGCGGGGCTAAAGGGGGGGGCTTGCCGGGGCTCTAGGGGCCGTAGGGGGGAGGCTAAAAGGGGAATGGGCGAGGCAGAATCGTGTATGGGCAGGGCTAAAGGGGGAAAGGCCGTGGCTGAAGGCGGAATGGGCGTGGCTAAAGGGGGAATGGGCGGGGCCAAGGGCGGGTTGGGCGGGGCTAAGGGCGGAGTGGGCGGGGCTAAAGCCGGAAGGGGCGGGGCTAAAGGGGGGGCTTGCCGGGGCTCTAGGGGCCGTAGGGAGGAGGCTAAAAGGGGAATGGGCGAGGCAGAATCGTGTATGGGCAGGGCTAAAGGGGGAAAGGCCGTGGCTGAAGGCGGAATGGGCGTGGCTAAAGGGAAATGGGCGGGGCCAAGGGCGGGGTGGGCGGGGCCAAGGGCGGGGTGGGCGGGGCTAAAGCCGGAAGGGGCGGGGCTAAAGGGGGGGGCTTGCCGGGGCTCTAGGGGCCGTAGGGGGGAGGCTAAAAGGGGAATGGGCGAGGCAGAATCGTGTATGGGCAGGGCTAAAGGGGGAAAGGCCGTGGCTGAAGGCGGAATGGGCGTGGCTAAAGGGGGAATGGGCGGGGCCACGGGCGGGGTGGGCGGGGCTAAGGGCGGAGTGGGCGGGGCTAAAGCCGGAAGGGGCGGGGCTAAAGGGGGGGCTTGCCGGGGCTCTAGGGGCCGTAGGGGGGGAGGCTAAAAGGGGAATGGGCGAGGCAGAATCGTGTATGGGCAGGGCTAAAGGGGGAAAGGCCGTGGCTGAAGGCGGAATGGGCGTGGCTAAAGGGGGAATGGGCGGGGCCAAGGGCGGGGTGGGCGGGGCTAAGGGCGGAGTGGGCGGGGCTAAAGCCGGAAGGGGCGGAGTAAAAGCCGGAGTGGCCGGGGCTAAAGCCGGAAGGGGCGGGGCTAAAGGGGGGGGGCTTGCCGGGGCTCTAGGGGCCGTAGGGGGGAGGCTAAAAGGGGAATGGGCGAGGCAGAATCGTATATGGGCAGGGCTAAAGGGGGAAAGGCCGTGGCTGAAGGCGGAATGGGCGTGGCTAAAGGGGGAATGGGCGGGGCCAAGGGCGGGGTGGGCGGGGCTAAGGGCGGAGTGGGCGGGACTAAAGCCGGAAGGGGCGGGGCTAAAGCCGGAAGGGGCGGGGCTAAAGGGGGGGGCTTGCCGGGGCTCTAGGGGCCGTAGGGGGGAGGCTAAAAGGGGAATGGGCGAGGCAGAATCGTGTATGGGCAGGGCTAAAGGGGGAAAGGCCGTGGCTGAAGGCGGAATGGGCGTGGCTAAAGGGGGAATGGGCGGGGCCAAGGGCGGGTTGGGCGGGGCTAAGGGCGGAGTGGGCGGGGCTAAAGCCGGAAGGGGCGGGGCTAAAGGGGGGGCTTGCCGGGGCTCTAGGGGCCGTAGGGAGGAGGCTAAAAGGGGAATGGGCGAGGCAGAATCGTGTATGGGCAGGGCTAAAGGGGGAAAGGCCGTGGCTGAAGGCGGAATGGGCGTGGCTAAAGGGGGAATGGGCGGGGCCACGGGCGGGGTGGGCGGGGCTAAGGGCGGAGTGGGCGGGGCTAAAGCCGGAAGGGGCGGGGCTAAAGGGGGGGGGCTTGCCGGGGCTCTAGGGGCCGTAGGGGGGAGGCTAAAAGGGGAATGGGCGAGGCAGAATCGTGTATGGGCAGGGCTAAAGGGGGAAAGGCCGTGGCTGAAGGCGGAATGGGCGTGGCTAAAGGGGGAATGGGCGGGGCCAAGGGCGGGGTGGGCGGGGCTAAGGGCGGAGTGGGCGGGGCTAAAGCCGGAAGGGGCGGGGCTAAAGCCGGAAGGGGCGGGGCTAAAGGGGGGGGCTTGCCGGGGCTCTAGGGGCCGTAGGGGGGAGGCTAAAAGGGGAATGGGCGAGGCAGAATCGTGTATGGGCAGGGCTAAAGGGGGAAAGGCCGTGGCTGAAGGCGGAATGGGCGTGGCTAAAGGGGGAATGGGCGGGGCCAAGGGCGGGGTTGGCGGGGCCAAGGGCGGGGTGGGCGGGGCTAAAGCCGGAAGGGGCGGGGCTAAAGCCGGAAGGGGCGGGGCTAAAGGGGGGGCTTGCCGGGGCTCTAGGGGCCGTAGGGGGGAGGCTAAAAGGGGAATGGGTGAGGCAGAATCGTGTATGGGCAGGGCTAAAGGGGGAAAGGCCGTGGCTGAAGGCGGAATGGGCGTGGCTAAAGGGGGAATGGGCGGGGCCAAGGGCGGGGTGGGCGGGGCCAAGGGCGGGGTGGGCGGGGCTAAAGCCGGAAGGGGCGGGGCTAAAGCCGGAAGGGGCGGGGCTAAAGGGGGGGGGCTTGCCGGGGCTCTAGGGGCCGTAGGGGGGAGGCTAAAAGGGGAATGGGCGAGGCAGAATCGTGTATGGGCAGGGCTAAAGGGGGAAAGGCCGTGGCTGAAGGCGGAATGGGCGTGGCTAAAGGGGGAATGGGCGGGGCCAAGGGCGGGGTGGGCGGGGCTAAGGGCGGAGTGGGCGGGGCTAAAGCCGGAAGGGGCGGGGCTAAAGGGGGGGGCTTGCCGGGGCTCTAGGGGCCGTAGGGGGGAGGCTAAAAGGGGAATGGGCGAGGCAGAATCGTGTATGGGCAGGGCTAAAGGGGGAAAGGCCGTGGCTGAAGGCGGAATGGGCGTGGCTAAAGGGGGAATGGGCGTGGCCAAGGGCGGGGTGGGCGGGGCTAAAGCCGGAAGGGGCGGGGCTAAAGCCGGAAGGGGCGGGGCTAAAGGGGGGGGCTTGCCGGGGCTCTAGGGGCCGTAGGGGGGAGGCTAAAAGGGGAATGGGCGAGGCAGAATCGTGTATGGGCAGGGCTAAAGGGGGAAAGGCCGTGGCTGAAGGCGGAATGGGCGTGGCTAAAGGGGGAATAGGCGGGGCCAAGGGCGCGGTAGGCGGGGCCAAGGGCGGGGTGGGCGGGGCTAAGGGCGGAGAGGGCGGGGCTAAAGCCGGAAGGGGCGGGGCTAAAGCCGGAAGGGGCGGGGCTAAAGGGGGGGGGGCTTGCCGGGGCTCTAGGGGCCGTAGGGGGGAGGCTAAAAGGGGAATGGGCGAGGCAGAATCGTGTATGGGCAGGGCTAAAGGGGGAAAGGCCGTGGCTGAAGGCGGAATGGGCGTGGCTAAAGGGGGAATGGGCGGGGCTAAGGGCGGAGTGGGCGGGGCTAAAGCCGGAAGGGGCGGGGCTAAAGCCGGAAGGGGCGGGACTAAAGGGGGGGGGCTTGCCGGGGCTCTAGGGGCCGTAGGGGGGAGGCTAAAAGGGGAATGGGCGAGGCAGAATCGTGTATGGGCAGGGCTAAAGGGGGAAAGGCCGTGGCTGAAGGCGGAATGGGCGTGGCTAAAGGGGGAATGGGCGGGGCCAAGGGCGCGGTGGGCGGGGCTAAGGGCGGAGTGGGCGGGGCTACAGCCGGAAGGGGCGGGGCTAAAGCCGGAAGGGGCGGGGCTAAAGGGGGGGGCTTGCCGGGGCTCTAGGGGCCGTAGGGGGGAGGCTAAAAGGGGAATGGGCGAGGCAGAATCGTGTATGGGCAGGGCTAAAGGGGGAAAGGCCGTGGCTGAAGGCGGAATGGGCGTGGCTAAAGGGAAAATGGGCGGGGCCAAGGGCGGGGTGGGCGGGGCCAAGGGCGGGGTGGGCGGGGCTAAAGCCGGAAGGGGCGGGGCTAAAGCCGGAAGGGGCGGGGCTAAAGGGGGGGGGGCTTGCCGGGGCTCTAGGGGTCGTAGGGGGGAGGCTAAAAGGGGAATGGGCGAGGCAGAATCGTGTATGGGCAGGGCTAAAGGGGGAAAGGCCGTGGCTGAAGGCGGAATGGGCGTGGCTAAAGGGAAAATGGGCGGGGCCGAGGGCGGGGTGGGCGGGGCTAAAGCCGGAAGGGGCGGGGCTAAAGCCGGAGTGGGCGGGGCTAAAGCCGGAAGGGGCGGGGCTAAAGGGGGGGGGCTTGCCGGGGCTCTAGGGGCCGTAGGGGGGAGGCTAAAAGGGGAATGGGCGAGGCAGAATCGTGTATGGGCAGGGCTAAAGGGGGAAAGGCCGTGGCTGAAGGCGGAATGGGCGTGGCTAAAGGGGGAATGGGCGGGGCCAAGGGCGGGGTGGGCGGGGCTAAGGGCGGAGTGGGCGGGGCTAAAGCCGGAAGGGGCGGGGCTAAAGGGGGGGGCTTGCCGGGGCTCTAGGGGCCGTAGGGGGGAGGCTAAAAGGGGAATGGGCGAGGCAGAATCGTGTATGGGCAGGGCTAAAGGCGGAAAGGCCGTGGCTGAAGGCGGAATGGGCGTGGCTAAAGGGGGAATGGGCGGGGCCAAGGGCGGGGTGGGCGGGGCTAAGGGCGGAGTGGGCGGGGCTAAAGCCGGAAGGGACGGGGCTAAAGCCGGAAGGGGCTTGCCGGGGCTCTAGGGGCCGTAGGGGGGAGGCTAAAAGGGGAATGGGCGAGGCAGAATCGTGTATGGGCAGGGCTAAGGGGGAAAGGCCGTGGCTGAAGGCGGAATGGGCGTGGCTAAAGGGAAAATGGGCGGGGGCCAAGGGCGGGGTGGGCGGGGCTAAGGGCGGAGTGGGCGGGGCTAAAGCCGGAGTGGGCGGGGCTAAAGGGGGGGGGCTTGCCGGGGCTCTAGGGGCCGTAGGGGGGAGGCTCAAAGGGGAATGGGCGCGGCAGAATCGTGTATGGGCAGGGCTAAAGGGGGAAAGGCCGTGGCTGAAGGCGGAATGGGCGTGGCTAAAGGGAAAATGGGCGGGGCCAAGGGCGGGGTGGGCGGGGCTAAGGGCGGAGTGGGCGGGGCTAAAGCCGGAAGGGGCGGGGTAAAAGCCGGAGTGGCCGGGGCTAAAGCCGGAAGGGGCGGGGCTAAAGGGGGGGGGCTTGCCGGGGCTCTAGGGGCCGTAGGGGGGAGGCTAAAAGGGGAATGGGCGAGGCAGAATCGTATTGGGCAGGGCTAAAGGGGGAAAGGCCGTGGCTGAAGGCGGAATGGGCGTGGCTAAAGGGGGAATGGGCGGGGCAAGGGCGGGGGTGGGCGGGGCTAAGGGCGGAGTGGGCGGGACTAAAGCCGGAAGGGGCGGGGCTAAAGCCGGAAGGGGCGGGGCTAAAGGGGGGGGCTTGCCGGGGCTCTAGGGGCCGTAGGGGGGAGGCTAAAAGGGGAATGGGCGAGGCAGAATCGTGTATGGGCAGGGCTAAAGGGGGAAAGGCCGTGGCTGAAGGGGGAATGGGCGTGGCTAAAGGGGGAATGGGCGGGGCCAAGGGCGGGGTGGGCGGGGCTAAGGGCGGAGTGGGCGGGGCTAAAGCCGGAAGGGGCGGGGCTAAAGGGGGGGGGCTTGCCGGGGCTCTAGGGGCCGTAGGGGGGAGGCTAAAAGGGGAATGGGCGAGGCAGAATCGTGTATGGGCAGGGCTAAAGGGGAAAGGCCGTGGCTGAAGGCGGAATGGGCGTGGCTAAAGGGAAAATGGGCGGGGCCAAGGGCGGGGTGGGCGGGGCCAAGGGCGGGGTGGGCGGGGCTAAGGGCGGAGTGGGCGGGGGCTAAAGCCGGAAGGGGCGGGGCTAAAGCCGGAAGGGGCGGGGCTAAAGGGGTGGGCTTGCCGGGGCTCTAGGGGCCGTAGGGGGGAGGCTAAAAGGGGAATGGGCGAGGCAGAATCGTGTATGGGCAGGGCTAAAGGGGGAAAGGCCGTGGCTGAAGGCGGAATGGGCGTGGCTAAAGGGGGAATGGGCGGGGCCAAGGGCGGGGTGGGCGGGGCTAAGGCGGAGTGGGCGGGGCTAAAGCCGGAGTGGGCGGGGCTAAAGCCGGAAGGGGCGGGGCTAAAGGGGGGGCTTGCCGGGGCTCTAGGGGCCGTAGGGGGGAGGCTAAAAGGGGAATGGGCGAGGCAGAATCGTGTATGGGCAGGGCTAAAGGGGGAAAGGCCGTGGCTGAAGGCGGAATGGGCGTGGCTAAAGGGGGAATGGGCGGGGCCAAGGGCGGGGTGGGCGGGGCTAAGGGCGGAGTGGGCGGGGCTAAAGCCGTAAGGGGCGGGGGCTAAAGCCGGAAGGGGCGGGGCTTAAGGGGGGGGCTTGCCGGGGCTCTAGGGGCCGTAGGGGGGGAGGCTAAAAGGGGAATGGGCGAGGCAGAATCGTGTATGGGCAGGGCTAAAGGGGGAAAGGCCATGGCTGAAGGCGGAATGGGCGTGGCTAAAGGGAGAATGGGCGGGGCCAAGGGCGGGGTGGGCGGGGCTAAGGGAGGCGTGGGCGGGGCTAAAGCCGAAGGGGCGAGGCTAAAGCCGGAAGGGGCGGGGCTAAAGGGGGGGGGGCTTGCCGGGGCTCTAGGGGCCGTAGGGGGGAGGCTAAAAGGGGAATGGGCGAGGCAGAATCGTGTATGGGCAGGGCTAAAGGGGGAAAGGCCGTGGCTGAAGGCGGAATGGGCGTGGCTAAAGGGAAATGGGCGGGGCCAAGGGCGGGGTGGGCGGGGCTAAGGGCGGAGTGGGCGGGGCTAAAGCCGGAGGGGCGGGGCTAAAGCCGGAAGGGGCGGGGCTAAAGGGGTGGGCTTGCCGGGGCTCTAGGGGCCGTAGGGGGGAGGCTAAAAGGGGAATGGGCGAGGCAGAATCGTGTATGGGCAGGGCTAAAGGGGGAAAGGCCGTGGCTGAAGGCGGAATGGGCGTGGCTAAAGGGGGAATGGGCGGGGCCAAGGGCGGGTGGGCGGGCTAAGGGCGGAGTGGGCGGGGCTAAAGCCGGAGTGGGCGGGGCTAAAGCCGGAAGGGGCGGGGCTAAAGGGGGGGGGCTTGCCGGGGCTCTAGGGGCCGTAGGGGGGAGGCTAAAAGGGGAATGGGCGAGGCAGAATCGTGTATGGGCAGGGCTAAAGGGGGGAAAGGCCGTGGCTGAAGGCGGAATGGGCGTGGCTAAAGGGGGAATGGGCGGGGGCCAAGGGCGGGGTGGGCGGGGCTAAGGGCGGAGTGGGCGGGGCTAAAGCCGGAAGGGGCGGGGCTAAAGGGGGGGGGCTTGCCGGGGCTCTAGGGGCCGTAGGGGGGAGGCTAAAAGGGGAATGGGCGAGGCAGAATCGTGTATGGGCAGGGCTAAAGGGGAAAGGCCGTGGCTGAAGGCGGAATGGGCGTGGCTAAAGGGGGAATGGGCGGGGCCAAGGGCGGGGTGGGCGGGGCTAAGGGCGGAGTGGGCGGGGCTAAAGCCGGAAGGGGCGGGGCTAAAGGGGGGGGCTTGCCGGGGCTCTAGGGGCCGTAGGGGGGAGGCTAAAAGGGGAATGGGCGAGGCAGAATCGTGTATGGGCAGGGCTAAAGGCGGAAAGGCCGTGGCTGAAGGCGGAATGGGCGTGGCTAAAGGGGGAATGGGCGGGGCCAAGGGCGGGGTGGCGGGGCTAAGGGCGGAGTGGGCGGGGCTAAAGCCGGAAGGGACGGGGCTAAAGCCGGAAGGGGCTTGCCGGGCTCTAGGGGCCGTAGGGGGGAGGCTAAAAGGGGAATGGGCGAGGCAGAATCGTGTATGGGCAGGGCTAAAGGGGGAAAGGCCGTGGCTGAAGGCGGATATGGGCGTGGCTAAAGGGGGAATGGGCGGGGCCAAGGGCGGGGTGGGCGGGGCTAAGGGCGGAGTGGGCGGGGCTAAAGCCGGAGTGGGCGGGGCTAAAGGGGGGGGGCTTGCCGGAGCTCTAGGGGCCGTAGGGGGGAGGCTAAAAGGGGAATGGGCGAGGCAGAATCGTGTATGGGCAGGGCTAAAGGGGGAAAGGCCGTGGCTGAAGGCGGAATGGGCGTGGCTAAAGGGGGAATGGGCGGGGCCAAGGGCGGGGTGGGCGGGGCTAAGGGCGGAGTGGGCGGGGCTAAAGCCGGAAGGGGCGGGGTAAAAGACGGAGTGGCCGGGGCTAAAGCCGGAAGGGGCGGGGCTAAAGGGGGGGGGCTTGCCGGGGCTCTAGGGGCCGTAGGGGGGAGGCTAAAAGGGGATATGGGCGAGGCAGAATCGTATATGGGCAGGGCTAAAGGGGGAAAGGCCGTGGCTGAAGGCGGAATGGGCGTGGCTAAAGGGGGAATGGGCGGGGCCAAGGGCGGGGTGGGCGGGGCTAAGGGCGGAGTGGGCGGGACTAAAGCCGGAAGGGGCGGGGCTAAAGCCGGAAGGGGCGGGGCTAAAGGGGGGGGCTTGCCGGGGCTCTAGGGGCCGTAGGGGGGAGGCTAAAAGGGGAATGGGCGAGGCAGAATCGTGTATGGGCAGGGCTAAAGGGGGAAAGGCCGTGGCTGAAGGGGGAATGGGCGTGGCTAAAGGGGGAATGGGCGGGGCCAAGGGCGGGGTGGGCGGGGCTAAAGCCGGAAGGGGCGGGGCTAAAGCCGGAAGGGGCGGGGCTAAAGGGGGGGCTTGCCGGGGCTCTAGGGGCCGTAGGGAGGAGGCTAAAAGGGGAATGGGCGAGGCAGAATCGTGTATGGGCAGGGCTAAAGGGGGAAAGGCCGTGGCTGAAGGCGGAATGGGCGTGGCTAAAGGGAAATGGGCGGGGCCAAGGGCGGGGTGGGCGGGGCCAAGGGCGGGGTGGGCGGGGCTAAAGCCGGAAGGGGCGGGGCTAAAGGGGGGGGCTTGCCGGGGCTCTAGGGGCCGTAGGGGGGAGGCTAAAAGGGGAATGGGCGAGGCAGAATCGTGTATGGGCAGGGCTAAAGGGGGAAAGGCCGTGGCTGAAGGCGGAATGGGCGTGGCTAAAGGGGGAATGGGCGGGGCCAAGGGCGGGGTGGGCGGGGCTAAGGGCGGAGTGGGCGGGGCTAAAGCCGGAAGGGGCGGGGCTAAAGGGGGGGCTTGCCGGGGCTCTAGGGGCCGTAGGGGGGGAGGCTAAAAGGGGAATGGGCGAGGCAGAATCGTGTATGGGCAGGGCTAAAGGGGGAAAGGCCGTGGCTGAAGGCGGAATGGGCGTGGCTAAAGGGAAATGGGCGGGGCCAAGGGCGGGGTGGGCGGGGCTAAAGCCGGAAGGGGCGGGGCTAAAGCCGGAAGGGGCGAGGCTAAAGGGGGGGGGCTTGCCGGGGCTCTAGGGGCCGTAGGGGGGAGGCTAAAAGGGGAATGGGCGAGGCAGAATCGTGTATGGGCAGGGCTAAAGGGGGAAAGGCCGTGGCTGAAGGCGGAATGGGCGTGGCTAAAGGGGGAATGGGCGGGGCCAAGGGCGGGGTGGGCGGGGCTAAGGGCGGAGTGGGCGGGGCTAAAGCCGGAAGGGGCGGGGCTAAAGCCGGAAGGGGCGGGGCTAAAGGGGGGGGCTTGCCGGGGCTCTAGGGGCCGTAGGGGGGAGGCTAAAAGGGGAATGGGCGAGGCAGAATCGTGTATGGGCAGGGCTAAAGGGGGAAAGGCCGTGGCTGAAGGCGGAATGGGCGTGGCTAAAGGGGGAATGGGCGGGGCCAAGGGCGGGGTGGGCGGGGCCAAGGGCGGAGTGGGCGGGGCTAAAGCCGGAAGGGGCGGGGCTAAAGCCGGAAGGGGCGGGGCTAAAGGGGGGGCTTGCCGGGGCTCTAGGGGCCGTAGGGGGGAGGCTAAAAGGGGAATGGGTGAGGCAGAATCGTGTATGGGCAGGGCTAAAGGGGGAAAGGCCGTGGCTGAAGGCGGAATGGGCGTGGCTAAAGGGGGAATGGGCGGGGCCAAGGGCGGGGTGGGCGGGGCCAAGGGCGGGGTGGGCGGGGCTAAAGCCGGAGTGGGCGGGGCGAAAGACGGAAGGGGCGGGGCTAAAGGGGGGGGGGCTTGCCGGGGCTCTAGGGGCCGTAGGGGGGAGGCTAAAAGGGGAATGGGCGAGGCAGAATCGTGTATGGGCAGGGCTAAAGGGGGAAAGGCCGTGGCTGAAGGCGGAATGGGCGTGGCTAAAGGGGGAATGGGCGGGGCCAAGGGCGGGGTGGGCGGGGCTAAGGGCGGAGTGGGCGGGGCTAAAGCCGGAAGGGGCGGGGCTAAAGGGGGGGGCTTGCCGGGGCTCTAGGGGCCGTAGGGGGGAGGCTAAAAGGGGAATGGGCGAGGCAGAATCGTGTATGGGCAGGGCTAAAGGGGGAAAGGCCGTGGCTGAAGGCGGAATGGGCGTGGCTAAAGGGGGAATGGGCGTGGCCAAGGGCGGGGTGGGCGGGGCTAAAGCCGGAAGGGGCGGGGCTAAAGCCGGAAGGGGCGGGGCTAAAGGGGGGGGCTTGCCGGGGCTCTAGGGGCCGTAGGGGGGGAGGCTAAAAGGGGAATGGGCGAGGCAGAATCGTGTATGGGCAGGGCTAAAGGGGGAAAGGCCGTGGCTGAAGGCGGAATGGGCGTGGCTAAAGGGGGAATAGGCGGGGCCAAGGGCGCGGTAGGCGGGGCCAAGGGCGGGGTGGGCGGGGCTAAGGGCGGAGAGGGCGGGGCTAAAGCCGGAAGGGGCGGGGCTAAAGCCGGAAGGGGCGGGGCTAAAGGGGGGGGGCTTGCCGGGGCTCTAGGGGCCGTAGGGGGGAGGCTAAAAGGGGAATGGGCGAGGCAGAATCGTGTATGGGCAGGGCTAAAGGGGGAAAGGCCGTGGCTGAAGGCGGAATGGGCGTGGCTAAAGGGGGAATGGGCGGGGCTAAGGGCGGAGTGGGCGGGGCTAAAGCCGGAAGGGGCGGGGCTAAAGCCGGAAGGGGCGGGGCTAAAGGGGGGGGCTTGCCGGGGCTCTAGGGGCCGTAGGGGGGAGGCTAAAAGGGGAATGGGCGAGGCAGAATCGTGTATGGGCAGGGCTAAAGGGGGAAAGGCCGTGGCTGAAGGCGGAATGGGCGTGGCTAAAGGGGGAATGGGCGGGGACAAGGGCGGGGTGGGCGGGGCTAAGGGCGGAGTGGGCGGGGCTAAAGCCGGAAAGGGGCGGGGCTAAAGCCGGAAGGGGCGGGGCTAAAGGGGGGGGGCTTGCCGGGGCTCTAGGGGCCGTAGGGGGGAGGCTAAAAGGGGAATGGGCGAGGCAGAATCGTGTATGGGCAGGGCTAAAGGGGGAAAGGCCGTGGCTGAAGGCGGAATGGGCGTGGCTAAAGGGAAAATGGGCGGGGCCAAGGGCGGGGTGGGCGGGGCTAAGGGCGGAGTGGGCGGGGCTAAGGGCGGAGTGGGCGGGGCTACAGCCGGAAGGGGCGGGGCTAAAGCCGGAAGGGGCGGGGCTAAAGGGGGGGGGCTTGCCGGGGCTCTAGGGGCCGTAGGGGGGAGGCTAAAAGGGGAATGGGCGAGGCAGAATCGTGTATGGGCAGGGCTAAAGGGGGAAAGGCCGTGGCTGAAGGCGGAATGGGCGTGGCTAAAGGGAAAATGGGCGGGGCCAAGGGCGGGGAGGCGGGGCCAAGGGCGGGGTGGGCGGGGCTAAAGCCGGAAGGGGCGGGGCTAAAGCAGGAAGGGGCGGGGCTAAAGGGGGGGGGCTTGCCGGGGCTCTAGGGGCCGTAGGGGGGAGGCTAAAAGGGGAATGGGCGAGGCAGAATCGTGTATGGGCAGGGCTAAAGGGGGAAAGGCCGTGGCTGAAGGCGGAATGGGCGTGG
>NW_025963334.1:0-44876 GCF_020740725.1 Corvus hawaiiensis | reverse complement strand
GAGGCAGAATGGTGTATGGGCAGGGCTAAAGGGGGAAAGGCCGTGGCTGAAGGCGGAATGGGCGTGGCTAAAGGGGGAATGGGCGGGGCCAAGGGCGGGGTGGGCGGGGCTAAGGGCGGAGTGGGCGGGGCTAAGGGCGGAGTGGGCGGGGCTAAAGCCGGAAGGGGCGGGGCTAAAGGGGGGGGCTTGCGGGGCTCTAGGGGCCGTAGGGGGAGGCTAAAAGGGGAATGGGCAAGGCAGAATCGTGTATGGGCAGGGCTAAAGGGGGAAAGGCCGTGGCTGTAGGCGGAATGGGCGTGGCTAAAGGGGGAATGGGCGGGGCCAAGGGCGGGGTGGGCGGGGCTAAAGGCGGAGTGGGCGGGGCTAAAGCCGGAAGGGGGCGGGGCTAAAGGGGGGGGGCTTGCCGGGGCTCTAGGGGCCGTAGGGGGGAGGCTAAAAGGGGAATGGGCGAGGCAGAATCGTGTATGGGCAGGGCTAAAGGGGGAAAGGCCGTGGCTGAAGGCGGAATGGGCGTGGCTAAAGGGGGAATGGGCGGGGCCAAGGGCGGGGTGGGCGGGGGCTAAGCCGGAGTGGGCGGGGCTAAAGCCGGAAGGGGCGGGGGCTAAAGGGGGGGGGCTTGCCGGGGCTCTAGGGGCCGTAGGGGGGAGGCTGAAAGGGGGAATGGGCGAGGCAGAATCGTGTATGGGCAGGGCTAAAGGGGGAAAGGCCGTGGCTGAAGGCGGAATGGGCGTGGCTAAAGGGGGGAATGGGCGGGGCCAAGGGCGGGGTGGGCGGGGCTAAGGGCGGAGTGGGCGGGGCTAAAGCCGGAAGGGGCGGGGCTAAAGCCGGAAGGGGCGGGGCTAAAGGGGGGGGCTTGCCGGGGCTCTAGGGGCCGTAGGGGGGAGGCTAAAAGGGGAATGGGCGAGGCAGAATCGTGTATGGGCAGGGCTAAAGGGGGAAAGGCCGTGGCTGAAGGCGGAATGGGCGTGGCTAAAGGGGGAATGGGCGGGGCCAAGGGCGGGGTGGGCGGGGCTAAGGGCGGAGTGGGGCGGGGCTAAAGCCGGAAGGGGCGGGGCTAAAGCCGGAAGGGGCGGGGCTAAATGCGGGGGGGGCTTGCCGGGGCTCTCGGGGCCGTAGGGGGGAGGCTAAAAGGGGAATGGGCGAGGCAGAATGGTGTATGGGCAGGGCTAAAGGGGGAAAGGCCGTGGCTGAAGGCGGAATGGGCGTGGCTAAAGGGGGAATGGGCGGGGCCAAGGGCGGGGGTGGGCGGGGCCAAGGGCGGAGTGGGCGGGGCTAAAGCCGGAAGGGGCGGGGCTAAAGCCGGAAGGGGCGGGGCTAAAGGGGGGGGCTTGCCGGGGCTCTAGGGGCCGTAGGGGGGGAGGCTCAAAGGGGAATGGGCGAGGCAGAATCGTGTATGGGCAGGGCTAAAGGGGGAAAGGCCGTGGCTGAAGGCGGAATGGGCGTGGCTAAAGGGGGAATGGGCGGGGCCAAGGGCGGAGTGGGCGGGCCTAAAGCCGGAAGGGGCGGGGCTAACGCCGGAAGGGCCGGGGCTAAAGGGGGGGGGGCTTGCCGGGGCTCTAGGGGGCCGTAGGGGGGAGGCTAAAAGGGGAATGGGCGAGGCAGAATGGTGTATGGGCAGGGCTAAAGGGGGGAAAGGCCGTGGCTGAAGGCGGAATGGGCGGGGCCAAGGGCGGGGTGGGCGGGGCTAAGGGCGGAGTGTGGCGGGGCTAAAGCCGGAAGGGGCGGGGCTAAAGGGGGGGGGGGCTTGCCGGGGCTCTAGGGGCCGTAGGGGGTGGGAGGCTAAAAGGGGAATGGGCGAGGCAGAATCGTGTATGGGCAGGGCTAAAGGGGGAAAGGCCGTGGCTGAAGGCGGAATGGGCGTGGCTAAAGGGGGAATGGGCGGGGCCAAGGGCGAGGTGGGCGGGGCTAAGGGCGGAGTGGGCGGGGCTAAAGCCGGAAGGGGCGGGGCTAAAGCCGGAAGGGGCGGGGCTAAAGGGGGGGCTTGCCGGGGCTCTACGGGCCGTAGGGGGGAGGCTAAAAGGGGAATGGGCGAGGCAGAATCGTGTATGGGCAGGGCTAAAGGGGGAAAGGCCGTGGCTGAAGGCGGAATGGGCGTGGCTAAAGGGGGAATGGGCGGGGCCAAGGGCGGGGTGGGCGGGGCTAAGGGCGGAGTGGGCGGGGCTAAAGCCGGAAGGGGCGGGGCTAAAGGGGGGGGGCTTGCCGGGGCTCTAGGGGCCGTAGGGGGGAGGCTGAAAGGGGAATGGGCGAGGCAGAATGGTGTATGGGCAGGGCTAAAGGGGGAAAGGCCGTGGCTGAAGGCGGAATGGGCGTGGCTAAAGGGGGAATGGGCGGGGCAAAGGGCGGGGTGGGCGGGGCTAAGGGCGGAGTGGGCGGGGCTAAAGGCGGAAGGGGCGGGGCTAAAGCCGGGAGGGGCGGGGCTAAAGGGGGGGCTTGCCGGGGCTCTACGGGCCGTAGGGGGGAGGCTAAAAGGGGAATGGGCGAGGCAGAATCGTGTATGGGCAGGGCTAAAGGGGGAAAGGCCGTGGCTGAAGGCGGAATGGGCGTGGCTAAAGGGGGAATGGGCGGGGCCAAGGGCGGGGTGGGCGGGGCTAAGGGCGGAGTGGGCGGGGCTAAAGCCGGGGGGGCTTGCCGGGGCTCTAGGGGCCGTAGGGGGGAGGCTCAAAGGGGAATGGGCGAGGCAGAATCGTGTATGGGCAGGGCTAAAGGGGGAAAGGCCGTGGGCTGAAGGCGGAATGGGCCGTGGCTAAAGGGGGAATGGGCGGGGTGGGCGGGGCTAAGGGCGGAGTGGGCGGGGCTAAAGCCGGAAGGGGCGGGGCTAAAGCCGGAAGGGGCGGGGCTAAAGGGGGGGGGCTTGCCGGGGCTCTAGGGGCCGTAGGGGGGAGGCTAAAAGGGGAATGGGCGAGGCAGAATCGTGTATGGGCAGGGCTAAAGGGGGAAAGGCCGTGGCTGAAGGCGGAGATGGGCGTGGCTAAAGGGGGGAATGGGCGGGGCCAAGGGCGGGGTGGGCGGGGCTAAGGGCGGAGTGGGCGGGGCTAAAGCCGAATGGGGCGGGGCTAAAGCCGGAAGGGGCGGGCTAAGGGGGGGGGCTTGCCGGGGCTCTAGGGGCCGTAGGGGGGAGGCTAAAAGGGGAATGGGCGAGGCAGAATGGTGTATGGGCAGGGCTAAAGGGGGAAAGGCCGTGGCTGAAGGCGGAATGGGCGGGGGCCAAGGGCGGGGTGGGCGGGGCTAAGGGCGGAGTGGGCGGGGCTAAAGCCGGAAGGGGCGGGGCTAAAGGGGGGGGGGGCTTGCCGGGGCTCTAGGGGCCGTAGGGGGGAGGCTAAAAGGGGAGATGGGCGAGGCAGAATCGTGTATGGGCAGGGCTAAAGGGGGAAAGGCCGTGGCTGAAGGCGGAATGGGCGTGGCTAAAGGGGGAATGGGCGGGGCCAAGGGCGGGGTGGGCGGGGCTAAGGGCGGAGTGGGCGGGGCTAAAGCCGGAAGGGGCGGGGCTAAAGCCGGAAGGGGCGGGGGCTAAAGGGGGGGCTTGCCGGGGCTCTACGGGCCGTAGGGGGGAGGCTAAAAGGGGAATGGGCGAGGCAGAATCGTGTATGGGCAGGGCTAAAGGGGGAAAGGCCGTGGCTGAAGGCGGAATGGGCGTGGCTAAAGGGGGAATGGGCGGGGCCAAGGGCGGGGTGGGCGGGGCTAAGGGCGGAGTGGGCGGGGCTAAAGCCGGAAGGGGCGGGGCTAAAGGGGGGGGGGCTTGCCGGGGCTCTAGGGGCCGTAGGGGGGAGGCTGAAAGGGGAATGGGCGAGGCAGAATGGTGTATGGGCAGGGCTAAAGGGGGAAAGGCCGTGGCTGAAGGCGGAATGGGCGTGGCTAAAGGGGGAATGGGCGGGGCAAAGGGCGGGGTGGGCGGGGCTAAGGGCGGAGTGGGCGGGGCTAAAGGCGGAAGGGGCGGGGCTAAAGCCGGGAGGGGCGGGGCTAAAGGGGGGGCTTGCCGGGGCTCTACGGGCCGTAGGGGGGAGGCTAAAAGGGGAATGGGCGAGGCAGAATCGTGTATGGGCAGGGCTAAAGGGGGAAAGGCCGTGGCTGAAGGCGGAATGGGCGTGGCTAAAGGGGGAATGGGCGGGGCCAAGGGCGGGGTGGGCGGGGCTAAGGGCGGAGTTGGGGCGGGGCTAAAGCCGGAAGGGGCGGGGCTAAAGGGGGGGGGGGGGCTTGCCGGGGCTCTAGGGGCCGTAGGGGGGAGGCTCAAAGGGGAATGGGCGAGGCAGAATCGTGTATGGGCAGGGCTAAAGGGGGAAAGGCCGTGGCTGAAGGCGGAATGGGCGTGGCTAAAGGGGGAATGGGCGGGGTGGGCGGGGCTAAGGGCGGAGTGGGCGGGGCTAAAGCCGGAAGGGGCGGGGCTAAAGCCGGAAGGGGCGGGGCTAAAGGGGGGGGGGCTTGCCGGGGCTCTAGGGGCCGTAGGGGGGAGGCTAAAAGGGGAATGGGCGAGGCAGAATCGTGTATGGGCAGGGCTAAAGGGGGAAAGGCCGTGGCTGAAGGCGGAATGGGCGTGGCTAAAGGGGGAATGGGCGGGGCCAAGGGCGGGGGTGGGCGGGGCTAATGGCGGAGTGGGCGGGGCTAAAGCCGAATGGGGCGAGGCTAAAGCCGGAAGGGGCGGGGCTAAGGGGGGGGGGCTTGCCGGGGCTCTAGGGGCCGTAGGGGGGAGGCTAAAAGGGGATATGGGCGAGGCAGAATCGTGTATGGGCAGGGCTAAAGGGGGAAAGGCCGTGGCTGAAGGCGGAATGGGCGTGGCTAAAGGGGGAATGGGCGGGGCCAAGGGCGGGGTGGGCGGGGCTAAGGGCGGAGTGGGCGGGGCTAAAGCCGGAAGGGGCGGGGCTAAAGGGGGGGGGCTTGCCGGGGCTCTAGGGGCCGTAGGGGAGAGGCTAAAAGGGGAATGGGCGAGGCAGAATGGTGTATGGGCAGGGCTAAAGGGGGAAAGGCCGTGGCTGAAGGCGGAATGGGCGTGGCTAAAGGGGGAATGGGCGGGGCCAAGGGCGGGGTGGGCGGGGCTAAGGGCGGAGTGGGCGGGGCTAAAGCCGGAAGGGGCGGGGCTAAAGGGGGGGGCTTGCCGGGGCTCTAGGGGGCCGTAGGGGGGAGGCTAAAAGGGGAATGGGCGAGGCAGAATGGTGTATGGGCAGGGCTAAAGGGGGAAAGGCCGTGGCTGAAGGCGGAATGGGCGTGGCTAAAGGGGGAATGGGCGGGGCCAAGGGCGGGGTGGGCGGGGCTAAGGGCGGAGTGGGCGGGGCTAAAGCCGGAGTGGGCGGGGCGAAAGCCGGAAGGGGCGGGGCTAAAGGGGGGGCTTGCCGGGGGCTCTACGGGCCGTAGGGGGGAGGCTAAAAGGGGAATGGGCGAGGCAGAATCGTGTATGGGCAGGGCTAAAGGGGGAAAGGCCGTGGCTGAAGGCGGAATGGGCGTGGCTAAAGGGGGAATGGGCGGGGCCAAGGGCGGGGTGGGCGGGGCTAAGGGCGGAGTGGGCGGGGCTAAAGCCGGAAGGGGCGGGGCTAAAGGGGGGGGGCTTGCCGGGGCTCTAGGGGCCGTAGGGGGGAGGCTGAAAGGGGAATGGGCGAGGCAGAATGGTGTATGGGCAGGGCTAAAGGGGGAAAGGCCGTGGCTGAAGGCGGAATGGGCGTGGCTAAAGGGAGAATGGGCGGGGCCAAGGGCGGGGTGGGCGGGGCTAAGGGCGGGGTGGGCGGGGCTAAGGGCGGAGTGGGCGGGGCTAAAGCCGGAAGGGGCGGGGCTAAAGGGGGGCTTGCCGGGGCTCTAGGGGCCGTAGGGGGGAGGCTAAAAGGGGAATGGGCGAGGCAGAATCGTGTATGGGCAGGGCTAAAGGGGGAAAGGCCGTGGCTGAAGGCGGAATGGGCGTGGCTAAAGGGGGAATGGGCGGGGGTGGGCGGGGCTAAGGGCGGAGTGGGCGGGGCTAAAGCCGGAAGGGGGGGGCTAAAGCCGGAAGGGGCGGGGCTAAAGGGGTGGTGGGGCTTGCCGGGGCTCTAGGGGCCGTAGGGGGGAGGCTAAAAGGGGAATGGGCGAGGCAGAATCGTGTATGGGCAGGGCTAAAGGGGGAAAGGCCGTGGCTGAAGGCGGAATGGGCGTGGCTAAAGGGGGAATGGGCGGGGCCAAGGGCGGGGCGGGCGGGGGCTAAGGGCGGAGTGGGCGGGGCTAAAGCCGGAAGGGGCGGGGCTAAAGCCGGAAGGGGCGGGGCTAAAGGGGGGGCTTGCCGGGGCTCTAGGGGCCGTAGGGGGGAGGCTAAAAGGGGAATGGGCAAGGCAGAATCGTGTATGGGCAGGGCTAAAGGGGGAAAGGCCGTGGCTGAAGGCGGAATGGGCGTGGCTAAAGAGGGAATGGGCGGGGCCAAGGGCGGGGTGGGCGGGGCTAAGGGGCGGAGTGGGCGGGGCTAAAGCCGGAAGGGGCGGGGCTAAAGCAGGAAGGGGCGGGGGCTAAAGGGGGGGGGCTTGCCGGGGCTCTAGGGGCCGTAGGGGGGAGGCTAAAAGGGGAATGGGCAAGGCAGAATCGTGTATGGGCAGGGCTAAAGGGGGAAAGGCCGTGGCTGAAGGCGGAATGGGCGTGGCTAAAGGGGGAATGGGCGGGGCCAAGGGCGGGGTGGGCGGGGCTAAGGGCGGAGTGGGCGGGGCTAAAGCCGGAAGGGGCGGGGCTAAAGCAGGAAGGGGCGGGGCTAAAGGGGGGGCTTGCCGGGGCTCTAGGGGCCGTAGGGGGGGAGGCTAAAAGGGGAATGGGCGAGGCAGAATCGTGTATGGGCAGGGCTAAAGGGGGAAAGGCCGTGGCTGAAGGCGGAATGGGCGTGGCTAAAGGGGGAATGGGCGGGGCCAAGGGCGGGGTGGGCGGGGCTAAGGGGCGGAGTGGGCGGGGCTAAAGCCGGAAGGGGCGGGGCGAAAGCCGGAAGGGGCGGGGCTAAAGGGGGGGGGCTTGCCGGGGCTCTAGGGGCCGTAGGGGGGAGGCTAAAAGGGGAATGGGCGAGGCAGAATCGTGTATGGGCAGGCTAAAGGGGGAAAGGCCGTGGCTGAAGGCGGAATGGGCGTGGCTAAAGGGGGGAATGGGCGGGGCCAAGGGCGGGGTGGGCGGGGCTTAAGGGCGGAGTGGGCGGGGCTAAAGACGGAAGGGGCGGGGCTAAAGGGGGGGGGCTTGCCGGGGCTCTAGGGGCCGTAGGGGGGAGGCTAAAAGGGGAATGGGCGAGGCAGAATCGTGTATGGGCAGGGCTAAAGGGGGGAAAGGCCGTGGCTGAAGGCGGAATGGGCGTGGAAGGGGGAAAGGCCGTGGCTGAAGGCGGAATGGGCGTGGCTAAAGGGGGAATGGGCGGGGCCAAGGGCGGGGTGGGCGGGGCTAAAGCCGGAAGGGGCGGGGCTAAAGCCGGAAGGGGCGGGGCTAAAGGGGGGGCTTGCCGGGGCTCTAGGGGCCGTAGGGGGGAGGCTAAAAGGGGAATGGGCAAGGCAGAATCGTGTATGGGCAGGGCTAAAGGGGGAAAGGCCGTGGCTGAAGGCGGAATGGGCGTGGCTAAAGGGGGGAATGGGCGGGGCCAAGGGCGGGGTGGGCGGGGCTAAGGGCGGAGTGGGCGGGGCTAAAGCCGGAAGGGGCGGGGCTAAAGCAGGAAGGGGCGGGGCTAAAGGGGGGGGGCTTGCCGGGGCTCTAGGGGCCGTAGGGGGGAGGCTAAAAGGGGAATGGGCAAGGCAGAATCGTGTATGGGCAGGGCTAAAGGGGGAAAGGCCGTGGCTGAAGGCGGAATGGGCGTGGCTAAAGGGGGAATGGGCGGGGCCAAGGGCGGGGTGGGCGGGGCTAAGGGCGGAGTGGGCGGGGCTAAAGCCGGAAGGGGCGGGGCTAAAGCCGGGAAGGGGCGGGGCTAAAGGGGGGGGCTTGCCGGGGCTCTAGGGGCCGTAGGGGGGAGGCTAAAAGGGGAATGGGCGAGGCAGAATCGTGTATGGGCAGGGCTAAAGGGGGAAAGGCCGTGGCTGAAGGCGGAATGGGCGTGGCTAAAGGGGGAATGGGCGGGGCCAAGGGCGGGGTGGGCGGGGCTAAGGGCGGAGTGGGCGGGGCTAAAGCCGGAAGGGGCGGGGCTAAAGGGGGGGGGCTTGCCGGGGCTCTAGGGGCCGTAGGGGGGAGGCTGAAAGGGGAATGGGCGAGGCAGAATGGTGTATGGGCAGGGCTAAAGGGGGAAAGGCCGTGGCTGAAGGCGGAATGGGCGTGGCTAAAGGGGGAATGGGCGGGGCCAAGGGCGGGGTGGGCGGGGCTAAGGGCGGAGTGGGCGGGGCTAAGGGCGGAGTGGGCGGGGCTAAAGCCGGAAGGGGCGGGGCTAAAGGGGGGGGCTTGCCGGGGCTCTAGGGGCCGTAGGGGGGAGGCTAAAAGGGGAATGGGCAAGGCAGAATCGTGTATGGGCAGGGCTAAAGGGGGAAAGGCCGTGGCTGTAGGCGGAATGGGCGTGGCTAAAGGGGGAATGGGCGGGGCCAAGGGCGGGGTGGGCGGGGCTAATGGCGGAGTGGGCGGGGCTAAAGCCGGAAGGGGCGGGGCTAAAGGGGGGGGCTTGCCGGGGCTCTAGGGGCCGTAGGGGGGAGGCTAAAAGGGGAATGGGCGAGGCAGAATCGTGTATGGGCAGGGCTAAAGGGGGAAAGGCCGTGGCTGAAGGCGGAATGGGCGTGGCTAAAGGGGGAATGGGCGGGGCCAAGGGCGGGTTGGGCGGGGCTAAGGGCGGAGTGGGCGGGGCTAAAGGCGGAAGGGGCGGGGCTAAAGCCGGGAGGGGCGGGGCTAAAGGGGGGGCTTGCCGGGGCTCTACGGGCCGTAGGGGGGAGGCTAAAAGGGGAATGGGCGAGGCAGAATCGTGTATGGGCAGGGCTAAAGGGGGAAAGGCCGTGGCTGAAGGCGGAATGGGCGTGGCTAAAGGGGGAATGGGCGGGGCCAAGGGCGGGGTGGGCGGGGCTAAGGGCGGAGTGGGCGGGGCTAAAGCCGGAAGGGGCGGGGCTAAAGGGGGGGGGGCTTGCCGGGGCTCTAAGGGCCGTAGGGGGGAGGCTAAAAGGGGAATGGGCGAGGCAGAATCGTGTATGGGCAGGGCTAAAGGGGGAAAGGCCGTGGCTGAAGGCGGAATGGGCGTGGCTAAAGGGGGAATGGGCGGGGCCAAGGGCGGGGTGGGCGGGGCTAAGGGCGGAGTGGGCGGGGCTAAAGCCGGAAGGGGCGGGGCTAAAGCCGGGAAAGGCGGGGCTAAAGGGGGGGGCTTGCCGGGGCTCTACGGGCCGTAGGGGGGAGGCTAAAAGGGGAATGGGCGAGGCAGAATCGTGTATGGGCAGGGCTAAAGGGGGAAAGGCCGTGGCTGAAGGCGGAATGGGCGTGGCTAAAGGGGGAATGGGCGGGGCCAAGGGCGGGGTGGGCGGGGCTAAGGGCGGAGTGGGCGGGGCTAAAACCGGAAGGGGCGGGGCTAAAGCCGGAAGGGGCGGGGCTAAATCCGGAAGGGGCGGGGCTAAAGGGGGGGCTTGCCGGGGCTCTACGGGCCGTAGGGGGGAGGCTAAAAGGGGAATGGGCGAGGCAGAATGGTGTATGGGCAGGGCTAAAGGGGGAAAGGCCGTGGCTGAAGGCGGAATGGGCGTGGCTAAAGGGGGAATGGGCGGGGCCAAGGGCGGGGTGGGCGGGGCTAAGGGCGGAGTGGGCGGGGCTAAAGCCGGAAGGGGCGGGGCTAAAGGGGGGGGGCTTGCCGGGGCTCTAGGGGCCGTAGGGGGGAGGCTGAAAGGGGAATGGGCGAGGCAGAATGGTGTATGGGCAGGGCTAAAGGGGGAAAGGCCGTGGCTGAAGGCGGAATGGGCGTGGCTAAAGGGGGAATGGGCGGGGCCAAGGGCGGGGTGGGCGGGGCTAAGGGCGGAGTGGGCGGGGCTAAAGCCAGAAGGGGCGGGGCTAAAGCCGGAAGGGGCGGGGCTAAAGGGGGGGGCTTGCCGGGGCTCTAGGGGCCGTAGGGGGGAGGCTAAAAGGGGAATGGGCAAGGCAGAATCGTGTATGGGCAGGGCTAAAGGGGGAAAGGCCGTGGCTGTAGGCGGAATGGGCGTGGCTAAAGGGGGAATGGGCGGGGCCAAGGGCGGGGTGGGCGGGGCTAAGGGCGGAGTGGGCGGGGCTAAAGCCGGAAGGGGCGGGGCTAAAGGGGGGGGCTTGCCGGGGCTCTAGGGGCCGTAGGGGGGAGGCTAAAAGGGGAATGGGCGAGGCAGAATCGTGTATGGGCAGGGCTAAAGGGGGAAAGGCCGTGGCTGAAGGCGGAATGGGCGTGGCTAAAGAGGGAATGGGCGGGGCCAAGGGCGGGGTGGGCGGGGCTAAGGGCGGAGTGGGCGGGGCTAAAGCCGGAAGGGGCGGGGCTAAAGCCGGGAGGGGCGGGGCTAAAGGGGGGGCTTGCCGGGGCTCTACGGGCCGTAGGGGGGAGGCTAAAAGGGGAATGGGCGAGGCAGAATCGTGTATGGGCAGGGCTAAAGGGGGAAAGGCCGTGGCTGAAGGCGGAATGGGCGTGGCTAAAGGGGGAATGGGCGGGGCCAAGGGCGGGGTGGGCGGGGCTAAGGGCGGAGTGGGCGGGGCTAAAGCCGGAAGGGGCGGGGCTAAAGGGGGGGGGCTTGCCGGGGCTCTAGGGGCCGTAGGGGGGAGGCTGAAAGGGGAATGGGCGAGGCAGAATGGTGTATGGGCAGGGCTAAAGGGGGAAAGGCCGTGGCTGAAGGCGGAATGGGCGTGGCTAAAGGGGGAATGGGCGGGGCCAAGGGCGGGGTGGGCGGGGCTAAGGGCGGAGTGGGCGGGGCTAAGGGCGGAGTGGGCGGGGCTAAAGCCGGAAGGGGCGGGGCTAAAGGGGGGGGCTTGCGGGGCTCTAGGGGCCGTAGGGGGAGGCTAAAAGGGGAATGGGCAAGGCAGAATCGTGTATGGGCAGGGCTAAAGGGGGAAAGGCCGTGGCTGTAGGCGGAATGGGCGTGGCTAAAGGGGGAATGGGCGGGGCCAAGGGCGGGGTGGGCGGGGCTAAAGGCGGAGTGGGCGGGGCTAAAGCCGGAAGGGGCGGGGCTAAAGGGGGGGGCTTGCCGGGGCTCTAGGGGCCGTAGGGGGGAGGCTAAAAGGGGAATGGGCGAGGCAGAATCGTGTATGGGCAGGGCTAAAGGGGGAAAGGCCGTGGCTGAAGGCGGAATGGGCGTGGCTAAAGGGGGAATGGGCGGGGCCAAGGGCGGGGTGGGCGGGGCTAAGCCGGAGTGGGCGGGGCTAAAGCCGGAAGGGGCGGGGCTAAAGGGGGGGGGCTTGCCGGGGCTCTAGGGGCCGTAGGGGGGAGGCTGAAAGGGGAATGGGCGAGGCAGAATCGTGTATGGGCAGGGCTAAAGGGGGAAAGGCCGTGGCTGAAGGCGGAATGGGCGTGGCTAAAGGGGGAATGGGCGGGGCCAAGGGCGGGGTGGGCGGGGGCTAAGGGCGGAGTGGGCGGGGCTAAAGCCGGAAGGGGCGGGGCTAAAGCCGGAAGGGGCGGGGCTAAAGGGGGGGGCTTGCCGGGGCTCTAGGGGCCGTAGGGGGGAGGCTAAAAGGGGAATGGGCGAGGCAGAATCGTGTATGGGCAGGGCTAAAGGGGGAAAGGCCGTGGCTGAAGGCGGAATGGGCGTGGCTAAAGGGGGAATGGGCGGGGCCAAGGGCGGGGTGGGCGGGGCTAAGGGCGGAGTGGGCGGGGCTAAAGCCGGAAGGGGCGGGGCTAAAGCCGGAAGGGGCGGGGCTAAATGCGGGGGGGGCTTGCCGGGGCTCTCGGGGCCGTAGGGGGGAGGCTAAAAGGGGAATGGGCGAGGCAGAATGGTGTATGGGCAGGGCTAAAGGGGGAAAGGCCGTGGCTGAAGGCGGAATGGGCGTGGCTAAAGGGGGAATGGGCGGGGCCAAGGGCGGGGTGGGCGGGGCCAAGGGCGGAGTGGGCGGGGCTAAAGCCGGAAGGGGCGGGGCTAAAGCCGGAAGGGGCGGGGCTAAAGGGGGGGGCTTGCCGGGGCTCTAGGGGCCGTAGGGGGGGAGGCTCAAAGGGGAATGGGCGAGGCAGAATCGTGTATGGGCAGGGCTAAAGGGGGAAAGGCCGTGGCTGAAGGCGGAATGGGCGTGGCTAAAGGGGGAATGGGCGGGGCCAAGGGCGGAGTGGGCGGGCCTAAAGCCGGAAGGGGCGGGGCTAACGCCGGAAGGGCCGGGGCTAAAGGGGGGGGGCTTGCCGGGGCTCTAGGGGCCGTAGGGGGGAGGCTAAAAGGGGAATGGGCGAGGCAGAATGGTGTATGGGCAGGGCTAAAGGGGGAAAGGCCGTGGCTGAAGGCGGAATGGGCGGGGCCAAGGGCGGGGTGGGCGGGGCTAAGGGCGGAGTGGGCGGGGCTAAAGCCGGAAGGGGCGGGGCTAAAGGGGGGGGGGGCTTGCCGGGGCTCTAGGGGCCGTAGGGGGGAGGCTAAAAGGGGAATGGGCGAGGCAGAATCGTGTATGGGCAGGGCTAAAGGGGGAAAGGCCGTGGCTGAAGGCGGAATGGGCGTGGCTAAAGGGGGAATGGGCGGGGCCAAGGGCGAGGTGGGCGGGGCTAAGGGCGGAGTGGGCGGGGCTAAAGCCGGAAGGGGCGGGGCTAAAGCCGGAAGGGGCGGGGCTAAAGGGGGGGCTTGCCGGGGCTCTACGGGCCGTAGGGGGGAGGCTAAAAGGGGAATGGGCGAGGCAGAATCGTGTATGGGCAGGGCTAAAGGGGGAAAGGCCGTGGCTGAAGGCGGAATGGGCGTGGCTAAAGGGGGAATGGGCGGGGCCAAGGGCGGGGTGGGCGGGGCTAAGGGCGGAGTGGGCGGGGCTAAAGCCGGAAGGGGCGGGGCTAAAGGGGGGGGGCTTGCCGGGGCTCTAGGGGCCGTAGGGGGGAGGCTGAAAGGGGAATGGGCGAGGCAGAATGGTGTATGGGCAGGGCTAAAGGGGGAAAGGCCGTGGCTGAAGGCGGAATGGGCGTGGCTAAAGGGGGAATGGGCGGGGCAAAGGGCGGGGTGGGCGGGGCTAAGGGCGGAGTGGGCGGGGCTAAAGGCGGAAGGGGCGGGGCTAAAGCCGGGAGGGGCGGGGCTAAAGGGGGGGCTTGCCGGGGCTCTACGGGCCGTAGGGGGGAGGCTAAAAGGGGAATGGGCGAGGCAGAATCGTGTATGGGCAGGGCTAAAGGGGGAAAGGCCGTGGCTGAAGGCGGAATGGGCGTGGCTAAAGGGGGAATGGGCGGGGCCAAGGGCGGGGTGGGCGGGGCTAAGGGCGGAGTGGGCGGGGCTAAAGCCGGAAGGGGCGGGGCTAAAGGGGGGGGGGGCTTGCCGGGGCTCTAGGGGCCGTAGGGGGGAGGCTCAAAGGGGAATGGGCGAGGCAGAATCGTGTATGGGCAGGGCTAAAGGGGGAAAGGCCGTGGCTGAAGGCGGAATGGGCGTGGCTAAAGGGGGAATGGGCGGGGTGGGCGGGGCTAAGGGCGGAGTGGGCGGGGCTAAAGCCGGAAGGGGCGGGGCTAAAGCCGGAAGGGGCGGGGCTAAAGGGGGGGGGCTTGCCGGGGCTCTAGGGGCCGTAGGGGGGAGGCTAAAAGGGGAATGGGCGAGGCAGAATCGTGTATGGGCAGGGCTAAAGGGGGAAAGGCCGTGGCTGAAGGCGGAATGGGCGTGGCTAAAGGGGGAATGGGCGGGGCCAAGGGCGGGGTGGGCGGGGCTAATGGCGGAGTGGGCGGGGCTAAAGCCGAATGGGGCGGGGCTAAAGCCGGAAGGGGCGGGGCTAAGGGGGGGGGCTTGCCGGGGCTCTAGGGGCCGTAGGGGGGAGGCTAAAAGGGGAATGGGCGAGGCAGAATCGTGTATGGGCAGGGCTAAAGGGGGAAAGGCCGTGGCTGAAGGCGGAATGGGCGTGGCTAAAGGGGGAATGGGCGGGGCCAAGGGCGGGGTGGGCGGGGCTAAGGGCGGAGTGGGCGGGGCTAAAGCCGGAAGGGGCGGGGCTAAAGGGGGGGGCTTGCCGGGGCTCTAGGGGCCGTAGGGGAGAGGCTAAAAGGGGAATGGGCGAGGCAGAATGGTGTATGGGCAGGGCTAAAGGGGGAAAGGCCGTGGCTGAAGGCGGAATGGGCGTGGCTAAAGGGGGAATGGGC
This sequence comes from Corvus hawaiiensis, assembly GCF_020740725.1. Lineage (NCBI taxonomy): Eukaryota > Metazoa > Chordata > Aves > Passeriformes > Corvidae > Corvus > Corvus hawaiiensis. Next base: position 30,790 of record NW_025963334.1, on the reverse strand, counting down.
GGGGCCAAGGGCGGGGTGGGCGGGGCTAAGGGCGGAGTGGGCGGGGCTAAAGCCGGAAGGGGCGGGGCTAAAGGGGGGGGCTTGCCGGGGCTCTAGGGGCCGTAGGGGGGAGGCTAAAAGGGGAATGGGCGAGGCAGAATGGTGTATGGGCAGGGCTAAAGGGGGAAAGGCCGTGGCTGAAGGCGGAATGGGCGTGGCTAAAGGGGGAATGGGCGGGGCCAAGGGCGGGGTGGGCGGGGCTAAAGGCGGAGTGGGCGGGGCTAAAGCCGGAGTGGGCGGGGCGAAAGCCGGAAGGGGCGGGGCTAAAGGGGGGGCTTGCCGGGGCTCTACGGGCCGTAGGGGGGAGGCTAAAAGGGGAATGGGCGAGGCAGAATCGTGTATGGGCAGGGCTAAAGGGGGAAAGGCCGTGGCTGAAGGCGGAATGGGCGTGGCTAAAGGGGGAATGGGCGGGGCCAAGGGCGGGGTGGGCGGGGCTAAGGGCGGAGTGGGCGGGGCTAAAGCCGGAAGGGGCGGGGCTAAAGGGGGGGGGGCTTGCCGGGGCTCTAGGGGCCGTAGGGGGGAGGCTGAAAGGGGAATGGGCGAGGCAGAATGGTGTATGGGCAGGGCTAAAGGGGGAAAGGCCGTGGCTGAAGGCGGAATGGGCGTGGCTAAAGGGAGAATGGGCGGGGCCAAGGGCGGGGTGGGCGGGGCTAAGGGCGGGGTGGGCGGGGCTAAGGGCGGAGTGGGCGGGGCTAAAGCCGGAAGGGGCGGGGCTAAAGGGGGGGCTTGCCGGGGCTCTAGGGGCCGTAGGGGGGAGGCTAAAAGGGGAATGGGCGAGGCAGAATCGTGTATGGGCAGGGCTAAAGGGGGAAAGGCCGTGGCTGAAGGCGGAATGGGCGTGGCTAAAGGGGGAATGGGCGGGGTGGGCGGGGCTAAGGGCGGAGTGGGCGGGGCTAAAGCCGGAAGGGGGGGGCTAAAGCCGGGAGGGGCGGGGCTAAAGGGGGTGGGGCTTGCCGGGGCTCTAGGGGCCGTAGGGGGGAGGCTAAAAGGGGAATGGGCGAGGCAGAATCGTGTATGGGCAGGGCTAAAGGGGGAAAGGCCGTGGCTGAAGGCGGAATGGGCGTGGCTAAAGGGGGAATGGGCGGGGCCAAGGGCGGGGTGGGCGGGGCTAAGGGCGGAGTGGGCGGGGCTAAAGCCGGAAGGGGCGGGGCTAAAGCCGGAAGCGGCGGGGCTAAAGGGGGGGCTTGCCGGGGCTCTAGGGGCCGTAGGGGGGGAGGCTAAAAGGGGAATGGGCAAGGCAGAATCGTGTATGGGCAGGGCTAAAGGGGGAAAGGCCGTGGCTGAAGGCGGAATGGGCGTGGCTAAAGAGGGAATGGGCGGGGCCAAGGGCGGGGTGGGCGGGGGCTAAGGGCGGAGTGGGCGGGGCTAAAGCCGGAAGGGGCGGGGCTAAAGCCGGAAGGGGCGGGGCTAAAGGGGGGGGGCTTGCCGGGGCTCTAGGGGCCGTAGGGGGGAGGCTAAAAGGGGAATGGGCAAGGCAGAATCGTGTATGGGCAGGGCTAAAGGGGGAAAGGCCGTGGCTGAAGGCGGAATGGGCGTGGCTAAAGGGGGAATGGGCGGGCCAAGGGCGGGGTGGGCGGGGCTAAGGGCGGAGTGGGCGGGGCTAAAGCCGGAAGGGGCGGGGCTAAAGCCGGGAGGGGCGGGGCTAAAGGGGGGGCTTGCCGGGGCTCTAGGGGCCGTAGGGGGGAGGCTAAAAGGGGAATGGGCGAGGCAGAATCGTGTATGGGCAGGGGCTAAAGGGGGAAAGGCCGTGGCTGAAGGCGGAATGGGCGTGGCTAAAGGGGGAATGGGCGGGGCCAAGGGCGGGGTGGGCGGGGCTAAAGCCGGAAGGGGCGGGGCTAAAGCCGGAAGGGGCGGGGCTAAAGGGGGGGCTTGCCGGGGCTCTAGGGGCCGTAGGGGGGAGGCTAAAAGGGGAATGGGCAAGGCAGAATCGTGTATGGGGCAGGGCTAAAGGGGGAAAGGCCGTGGCTGAAGGCGGAATGGGCGTGGCTAAAGGGGGAATGGGCGGGGCCAAGGGCGGGGTGGGCGGGGCTAAGGGCGGAGTGGGCGGGGCTAAAGCCGGAAGGGGCGGGGCTAAAGCAGGAAGGGGCGGGGGCTAAAGGGGGGGGGCTTGCCGGGGCTCTAGGGGCCGTAGGGGGGAGGCTAAAAGGGGAATGGGCAAGGCAGAATCGTGTATGGGCAGGGCTAAAGGGGGAAAGGCCGTGGCTGAAGGCGGAATGGGCGTGGCTAAAGGGGGAATGGGCGGGGCCAAGGGCGGGGTGGGCGGGGCTAAGGGCGGAGTGGGCGGGGCTAAAGCCGGAAGGGGCGGGGCTAAAGCAGGAAGGGGCGGGGCTAAAGGGGGGGGGCTTGCCGGGGCTCTAGGGGCCCGTAGGGGGGAGGCTAAAAGGGGAATGGGCGAGGCAGAATCGTGTATGGGCAGGGCTAAAGGGGGAAAGGCCGTGGCTGAAGGCGGAATGGGCGTGGCTAAAGGGGGAATGGGCGGGGCCAAGGGCGGGGTGGGCGGGGCTAAGGGCGGAGTGGGCGGGGCTAAAGCCGGAAGGGGCGGGGCTAAAGGGGGGGGGCTTGCCGGGGCTCTAGGGGCCGTAGGGGGGGAGGCTGAAAGGGGAATGGGCGAGGCAGAATGGTGTATGGGCAGGCTAAAGGGGGAAAGGCCGTGGCTGAAGGCGGAATGGGCGTGGCTAAAGGGGGAATGGGCGGGGCCAAGGGCGGGGTGGGCGGGGCTAAGGGCGGAGTGGGCGGGGCTAAGGGCGGAGTGGGCGGGGCTAAAGCCGGAAGGGGCGGGGCTAAAGGGGGGGGCTTGCCGGGGCTCTAGGGGCCGTAGGGGGGAGGCTAAAAGGGGAATGGGCAAGGCAGAATCGTGTATGGGCAGGGCTAAAGGGGAAAGGCCGTGGCTGTAGGCGGAATGGGCGTGGCTAAAGGGGGAATGGGCGGGGCCAAGGGCGGGGTGGGCGGGGCTAATGGCGGAGTGGGCGGGGCTAAAGCCGGAAGGGGCGGGGCTAAAGGGGGGGGCTTGCCGGGGCTCTAGGGGCCGTAGGGGGGAGGCTAAAAGGGGAATGGGCGAGGCAGAATCGTGTATGGGCAGGGCTAAAGGGGGAAAGGCCGTGGCTGAAGGCGGAATGGGCGTGGCTAAAGGGGGAATGGGCGGGGCCAAGGGCGGGTTGGGCGGGGCTAAGGGCGGAGGTGGGCGGGGCTAAAGGCGGAAGGGGCGGGGCTAAAGCCGGGAGGGGCGGGGCTAAAGGGGGGGCTTGCCGGGGCTCTAGGGGCCGTAGGGGGGAGGCTAAAAGGGGAATGGGCGAGGCAGAATCGTGTATGGGCAGGGCTAAAGGGGGAAAGGCCGTGGCTGAAGGCGGAATGGGCGTGGCTAAAGGGGGAATGGGCGGGGCCAAGGGCGGGGTGGGCGGGGGCTAAGGGCGGAGTGGGCGGGGCTAAAGCCGGAAGGGGCGGGGCTAAAGGGGGGGGGCTTGCCGGGGCTCTAGGGGCCGTAGGGGGGAGGCTGAAAGGGGAATGGGCGAGGCAGAATGGTGTATGGGCAGGGCTAAAGGGGGAAAGGCCGTGGCTGAAGGCGGAATGGGCGTGGCTAAAGGGGGAATGGGCGGGGCCAAGGGCGGAGTGGGCGGGGCTAAGGGCGGAGTGGGCGGGGCTAAAGCCGGAAGGGCGGGGCTAAAGGGGGGGGCTTGCCGGGGCTCTAGGGGCCGTAGGGGGGAGGCTAAAAGGGGAATGGGCAAGGCAGAATCGTGTATGGGCAGGGCTAAAGGGGGGAAAGGCCGTGGCTGTAGGCGGAATGGGCGTGGCTAAAGGGGGAATGGGCGGGGCCAAGGGCGGGGTGGGCGGGGCTAAGGGCGGAGTGGGCGGGGCTAAAGCCGGAAGGGGCGGGGCTAAAGGGGGGGGCTTGCCGGGGCTCTAGGGGCCGTAGGGGGGAGGCTAAAAGGGGAATGGGCGAGGCAGAATCGTGTAGGGGCAGGGCTAAAGGGGGAAAGGCCGTGGCTGAAGGCGGAATGGGCGTGGCTAAAGGGGGAATGGGCGGGGGTGGGCGGGGCTAAGGGCGGAGTGGGCGGGGCTAAAGCCGGAAGGGGGGGCTAAAGCCGGAAGGGGCGGGGCTAAAGGGGGTGGGGCTTGCCGGGGCTCTAGGGGCCGTAGGGGGAGGCTAAAAGGGGAATGGGCGAGGCAGAATCGTGTATGGGCAGGGCTAAAGGGGAAAGGCCGTGGCTGTAGGCGGAATGGGCGTGGCTAAAGGGGGAATGGGCGGGGCCAAGGGCGGGGTGGGCGGGGCTAAGGGCGGAGTGGGCGGGGCTAAAGCCGGAAGGGGCGGGGCTAAAGGGGGGGGCTTGCCGGGGCTCTAGGGGCCGTAGGGGGGAGGCTAAAAGGGGAATGGGCGAGGCAGAATCGTGTATGGGCAGGGCTAAAGGGGGAAAGGCCGTGGCTGAAGGCGGAATGGGCGTGGCTAAAGGGGGAATGGGCGGGGCCAAGGGCGGGGTGGGCGGGGCTAAGGGCGGAGTGGGCGGGGCTAAAGCCGGAAGGGGCGGGGCTAAAGCCGGGAAAGGCGGGGCTAAAGGGGGGGGCTTGCCGGGGCTCTACGGGCCGTAGGGGGGAGGCTAAAAGGGGAATGGGCGAGGCAGAATGGTGTATGGGCAGGGCTAAAGGGGGAAAGGCCGTGGCTGAAGGCGGAATGGGCGTGGCTAAAGGGGGAATGGGCGGGGCCAAGGGCGGGGTGGGCGGGGCTAAGGGCGGAGTGGGCGGGGCTAAAACCGGAAGGGGCGGGGCTAAAGCCGGAAGGGGCGGGGCTAAATCCGGAAGGGGCGGGGCTAAAGGGGGGGCTTGCCGGGGCTCTACGGGCCGTAGGGGGGAGGCTAAAAGGGGAATGGGCGAGGCAGAATCGTGTATGGCAGGGCTAAAGGGGGAAAGGCCGTGGCTGAAGGCGGAATGGGCGTGGCTAAAGGGGGAATGGGCGGGGCCAAGGGCGGGGTGGGCGGGGCTAAGGGCGGAGTGGGCGGGGCTAAAGCCGGAAGGGGCGGGGCTAAAGGGGGGGGGCTTGCCGGGGCTCTAGGGGCCGTAGGGGGGAGGCTGAAAGGGGAATGGGCGAGGCAGAATGGTGTATGGGCAGGGCTAAAGGGGGAAAGGCCGTGGCTGAAGGCGGAATGGGCGTGGCTAAAGGGGGAATGGGCGGGGCCAAGGGCGGGGTGGGCGGGGCTAAGGGCGGAGTGGGCGGGGCTAAGGGCGGAGTGGGCGGGGCTAAAGCCGGAAGGGGCGGGGCTAAAGGGGGGGGCTTGCCGGGGCTCTAGGGGCCGGGGGAGGCTAAAAGGGGAATGGGCAAGGCAGAATCGTGTATGGGCAGGGCTAAAGGGGAAAGGCCGTGGCTGTAGGCGGAATGGGCGTGGCTAAAGGGGGAATGGGCGGGGCCAAGGGCGGGGTGGGCGGGGCTAATGGCGGAGTGGGCGGGGCTAAAGCCGGAAGGGGCGGGGCTAAAGGGGGGGGGCTTGCCGGGGCTCTAGGGGCCGTAGGGGGGAGGCTAAAAGGGGAATGGGCGAGGCAGAATCGTGTATGGGCAGGGCTAAAGGGGGAAAGGCCGTGGCTGAAGGCGGAATGGGCGTGGCTAAAGGGGGAATGGGCGGGGGCCAAGGGCGGGGTGGGCGGGGCTAAGGGCGGAGTGGGCGGGGCTAAAGCCGGAAGGGGCGGGGCTAAAGCCGGGAGGGGCGGGGCTAAAGGGGGGGCTTGCCGGGGCTCTACGGGCCGTAGGGGGGAGGCTAAAAGGGGAATGGGCGAGGCAGAATCGTGTATGGGCAGGGCTAAAGGGGAAAGGCCGTGGCTGAAGGCGGAATGGGCGTGGCTAAAGGGGGAATGGGCGGGGCCAAGGGCGGGGTGGGCGGGGCTAAGGGCGGAGTGGGGCGGGGCTAAAGCCGGAAGGGGCGGGGCTAAAGGGGGGGGGCTTGCCGGGGCTCTAGGGGCCGTAGGGGGGAGGCTGAAAGGGGGAATGGGCGAGGCAGAATGGTGTATGGGCAGGGCTAAAGGGGGAAAGGCCGTGGCTGAAGGCGGAATGGGCGTGGCTAAAGGGGGAATGGGCGGGGCCAAGGGCGGGGTGGGCGGGGCTTAAGGGCGGAGTGGGCGGGCTAAGGGCGGAGTGGGCGGGGCTAAAGCCGGAAGGGGCGGGGCTAAAGGGGGGGGCTTGCGGGGCTCTAGGGGCCGTAGGGGGGAGGCTAAAAGGGGAATGGGCAAGGCAGAATCGTGTATGGGCAGGGCTAAAGGGGGAAAGGCCGTGGCTGTAGGCGGAATGGGCGTGGCTAAAGGGGGAATGGGCGGGGCCAAGGGCGGGGGTGGGCGGGGCTAAGGGCGGAGTGGGCGGGGCTAAAGCCGGAAGGGGCGGGGCTAAAGGGGGGGGGCTTGCCGGGGCTCTAGGGGCCGTAGGGGGGAGGCTAAAAGGGGAATGGGCGAGGCAGAATCGTGTATGGGCAGGGCTAAAGGGGGAAAGGCCGTGGCTGAAGGCGGAATGGGCGTGGCTAAAGGGGGAATGGGCGGGGCCAAGGGCGGGGTGGGCGGGGCTAAGGGCGGAGTGGGCGGGGCTAAAGCCGGAAGGGGCGGGGCTAAAGCCGGGAGGGGCGGGGCTAAAGGGGGGGCTTGCCGGGGCTCTACGGGCCGTAGGGGGGAGGCTAAAAGGGGAATGGGCGAGGCAGAATCGTGTATGGGCAGGGCTAAAGGGGGAAAGGCCGTGGCTGAAGGCGGAATGGGCGTGGCTAAAGGGGGAATGGGCGGGGCCAAGGGCGGGGTGGGCGGGGCTAAAGGCGGAGTGGGCGGGGCTAAAGCCGGAAGGGGCGGGGCTAAAGGGGGGGGCTTGCCGGGGCTCTAGGGGCCGTAGGGGGGAGGCTAAAAGGGGAATGGGCGAGGCAGAATCGTGTATGGGCAGGGGCTAAAGGGGGAAAGGCCGTGGCTGAAGGCGGAATGGGCGTGGCTAAAGGGGGAATGGGCGGGGCCAAGGGCGGAGTGGGCGGGGCTAAAGCCGGAAGGGGCGGGGCTAAAGGGGGGGGGCTTGCCGGGGCTCTAGGGGCCGTAGGGGGGAGGCTGAAAGGGGAATGGGCGAGGCAGAATCGTGTATGGGCAGGGCTAAAGGGGGAAAGGCCGTGGCTGAAGGCGGAATGGGCGTGGCTAAAGGCGGAATGGGCGGGGCCAAGGGCGGGGTGGGCGGGCCTAAAGCCGGAAGGGGCGGGGCTAACGCCGGAAGGGCCGGGGCTAAAGGGGGGGGCTTGCCGGGGCTCTAGGGGCCGTAGGGGGGGAGGCTAAAAGGGGAATGGGCGAGGCAGAATGGTGTATGGGCAGGGCTAAAGGGGGAAAGGCCGTGGCTGAAGGCGGAATGGGCGGGGCCAAGGGCGGGGTGGGCGGGGCTAAGGGCGGAGTGGGCGGGGCTAAAGCCGGAAGGGGCGGGGCTAAAGGGGGGGGGGCTTGCCGGGGCTCTAGGGGCCGTAGGGGGGAGGCTAAAAGGGGAATGGGCGAGGCAGAATCGTGTATGGGCAGGGCTAAAGGGGGAAAGGCCGTGGCTGAAGGCGGAATGGGCGTGGCTAAAGGGGGAATGGGCGGGGCCAAGGGCGGGGTGGGCGGGGCTAAGGGCGGAGTGGGCGGGGCTAAAGCCGGAAGGGGCGGGGCTAAAGCCGGAAGGGGCGGGGCTAAATGCGGGGGGCTTGCCGGGGCTCTCGGGGCCGTAGGGGGGAGGCTAAAAGGGGAATGGGCGAGGCAGAATGGTGTATGGGCAGGGCTAAAGGGGGAAAGGCCGTGGCTGAAGGCGGAATGGGCGTGGCTAAAGGGGGAATGGGCGGGGCCAAGGGCGGGGTGGGCGGGGCCAAGGGCGGAGTGGGCGGGGCTAAAGCCGGAAGGGGCGGGGCTAAAGGGGGGGGCTTGCCGGGGCTCTAGGGGCCGTAGGGGGGGAGGCTCAAAGGGAATGGGCGAGGCAGAATCGTGTATGGGCAGGGCTAAAGGGGGAAAGGCCGTGGCTGAAGGCGGAATGGGCGTGGCTAAGGGGGAATGGGCGGGGCCAAGGGCGGGGTGGGCGGGGCTAAGGGCGGAGTGGGCGGGGCTAAAGGCGGAAGGGGCGGGGCTAAAGCCGGGAGGGGCGGGGCTAAAGGGGGGGCTTGCCGGGGCTCTACGGGCCGTAGGGGGGAGGCTAAAAGGGGAATGGGCGAGGCAGAATCGTGTATGGGCAGGGCTAAAGGGGGAAAGGCCGTGGCTGAAGGCGGAATGGGCGTGGCTAAAGGGGGAATGGGCGGGGCCAAGGGCGGGGTGGGCGGGGCTAAGGGCGGAGTGGGCGGGGCTAAAGCCGGAAGGGGCGGGGCTAAAGGGGGGGGGGGGCTTGCCGGGGCTCTAGGGGCCGTAGGGGGGAGGCTCAAAGGGGAATGGGCGAGGCAGAATCGTGTATGGGCAGGGCTAAAGGGGAAAGGCCGTGGCTGAAGGCGGAATGGGCGTGGCTAAAGGGGGAATGGGCGGGGTGGGCGGGGCTAAGGGCGGAGTGGGCGGGGCTAAAGCCGGAAGGGGCGGGGCTAAAGCCGGAAGGGGCGGGGCTAAAGGGGGGGGGCTTGCCGGGGCTCTAGGGGCCGTAGGGGGGAGGCTAAAAGGGGAATGGGCGAGGCAGAATCGTGTATGGGCAGGGCTAAAGGGGGAAAGGCCGTGGCTGAAGGCGGAATGGGCGTGGCTAAAGGGGGAATGGGCGGGGCCAAGGGCGGGGTGGGCGGGGCTAATGGCGGAGTGGGCGGGGCTAAAGCCGAATGGGGCGGGGCTTAAGCCGGAAGGGGCGGGGCTAAGGGGGGGGGCTTGCCGGGGCTCTAGGGGCCGTAGGGGGGAGGCTAAAAGGGGAATGGGCGAGGCAGAATCGTGTATGGGCAGGGCTAAAGGGGGAAAGGCCGTGGCTGAAGGCGGAATGGGCGTGGCTAAAGGGGGAATGGGCGGGGCCAAGGGCGGGGGTGGGCGGGGCTAAGGGCGGAGTGGGCGGGGCTAAAGCCGGAAGGGGCGGGGCTAAAGGGGGGGGCTTGCCGGGGCTCTAGGGGCCGTAGGGGAGAGGCTAAAAGGGGAATGGGCGAGGCAGAATGGTGTATGGGCAGGGCTAAAGGGGGAAAGGCCGTGGCTGAAGGCGGAATGGGCGTGGCTAAAGGGGGAATGGGCGGGGCCAAGGGCGGGGTGGGCGGGGCTAAGGGCGGAGTGGGCGGGGCTAAAGCCGGAAGGGGCGGGGCTAAAGGGGGGGGCTTGCCGGGGCTCTAGGGGCCGTAGGGGGAGGCTAAAAGGGGAATGGGCGAGGCAGAATGGTGTATGGGCAGGGCTAAAGGGGGAAAGGCCGTGGCTGAAGGCGGAATGGGCGTGGCTAAAGGGGGAATGGGCGGGGCCAAGGGCGGGGTGGGCGGGGCTAAGGGCGGAGTGGGCGGGGCTAAAGCCGGAAGGGGCGGGGCTAAAGGGGGGGGGCTTGCCGGGGCTCTAGGGGCCGTAGGGGGGAGGCTGAAAGGGGAATGGGCGAGGCAGAATGGTGTATGGGCAGGGCTAAAGGGGGAAAGGCCGTGGCTGAAGGCGGAATGGGCGTGGCTAAAGGGGGGAATGGGCGGGGCCAAGGGCGGGGTGGGCGGGGCTAAGGGCGGAGTGGGCGGGGCTAAGGGCGGAGTGGGCGGGGCTAAAGCCGGAAGGGGCGGGGCTAAAGGGGGGGGCTTGCGGGGCTCTAGGGGCCGTAGGGGGGAGGCTAAAAGGGGAATGGGCAAGGCAGAATCGTGTATGGGCAGGGCTAAAGGGGGAAAGGCCGTGGCTGTAGGCGGAATGGGCGTGGCTAAAGGGGGAATGGGCGGGGCCAAGGGCGGGGTGGGCGGGGCTAAGGGCGGAGTGGGCGGGGCTAAAGCCGGAAGGGGCGGGGCTAAAGGGGGGGGCTTGCCGGGGCTCTAGGGGCCGTAGGGGGGGAGGCTAAAAGGGGAATGGGCGAGGCAGAATCGTGTATGGGCAGGGCTAAAGGGGGAAAGGCCGTGGCTGAAGGCGGAATGGGCGTGGCTAAAGGGGGAATGGGCGGGCCAAGGGCGGGGGTGGGCGGGGCTAAGGGCGGAGTGGGCGGGGCTAAAGCCGGAAGGGGCGGGGCTAAAGCGGGAGGGGCGGGGCTAAAGGGGGGGCTTGCCGGGGCTCTACGGGCCGTAGGGGGGAGGCTAAAAGGGGAATGGGCGAGGCAGAATCGTGTATGGGCAGGGCTAAAGGGGGAAAGGCCGTGGCTGAAGGCGGAATGGGCGTGGCTAAAGGGGGAATGGGCGGGCCAAGGGCGGGTGGGCGGGGCTAAAGGCGGAGTGGGCGGGGCTAAAGCCGGAAGGGGCGGGGCTAAAGGGGGGGGCTTGCGGGGCTCTAGGGGCCGTAGGGGGAGGCTAAAAGGGGAATGGGCGAGGCAGAATCGTGTATGGGCAGGGCTAAAGGGGGAAAGGCCGTGGCTGAAGGCGGAATGGGCGTGGCTAAAGGGGGAATGGGCGGGGCCAAGGCGGGGTGGGCGGGGCTAAAGCCGGAAGGGGCGGGGCTAAAGGGGGGGGGCTTGCCGGGGCTCTAGGGCCGTAGGGGGGAGGCTGAAAGGGGAATGGGCGAGGCAGAATGGTGTATGGGCAGGGCTAAAGGGGGAAAGGCCGTGGCTGAAGGCGGAATGGGCGTGGCTAAAGGCGGAATGGGCGGGGCCAAGGGCGGGGGTGGGCGGGGCTAAGGGCGGAGTGGGCGGGGCTAAAGCCGGAAGGGGCGGGCTAAAGCCGGGAAAGGCGGGGCTAAAGGGGGGGGCTTGCCGGGGCTCTACGGGCCGTAGGGGGGAGGCTAAAAGGGAATGGGCGAGGCAGAATGGTGTATGGGCAGGGCTAAAGGGGGAAAGGCCGTGGCTGAAGGCGGAATGGGCGTGGCTAAAGGGGGAATGGGCGGGGCCAAGGGCAGGGTGGGCGGGGCTAAGGGCGGAGTGGGCGGGGCTAAGGGCGGAGTGGGCGGGGCTAAAGCCGGAAGGGGCGGGGCTAAAGCCGGAAGGGGCGGGGCTAAAGGGGGGGGCTTGCCGGGGCTCTAGGGGCCGTAGGGGGGAGGCTAAAAGGGGAATGGGCGAGGCAGAATCGTGTATGGGCAGGGCTAAAGGGGGAAAGGCCGTGGCTGAAGGCGGAATGGGCGTGGCTAAAGGGGGAATGGGCGGGGCCAAGGGCGGGGTGGGCGGGGCTAAGGGCGGAGTGGGCGGGGCTTAAAGCCGGAAGGGGCGGGGCTAAAGCCGGAAGGGGCGGGGCTAAATGCGGGGGGGCTTGCCGGGGCTCTCGGGGCCGTAGGGGGGAGGCTAAAAGGGGAATGGGCGAGGCAGAATGGTGTATGGGCAGGGCTAAAGGGGGAAAGGCCGTGGCTGAAGGCGGAATGGGCGTGGCTAAAGGGGGAAATGGGCGGGGCCAAGGGCGGGGTGGGCGGGGCCAAGGGCGGAGTGGGCGGGGCTAAAGCCGGAAGGGGCGGGGCTAAAGCCGGAAGGGGCGGGGCTAAAGGGGGGGGCTTGCCGGGGCTCTAGGGGCCGTAGGGGGGGAGGCTCAAAGGGGAATGGGCGAGGCAGAATCGTGTATGGGCAGGGCTAAAGGGGGAAAGGCCGTGGCTGAAGGCGGAATGGGCGTGGCTAAAGGGGGAATGGGCGGGGCCAAGGGCGGAGTGGGCGGGCCTAAAGCCGGAAGGGGCGGGGCTAACGCCGGAAGGGCCGGGGCTAAAGGGGGGGGGCTTGCCGGGGCTCTAGGGGCCGTAGGGGGGGAGGCTAAAAGGGGAATGGGCGAGGCAGAATGGTGTATGGGCAGGGCTAAAGGGGAAAGGCCGTGGCTGAAGGCGGAATGGGCGGGGCCAAGGGCGGGGTGGGCGGGGCTAAGGGCGGAGTGGGCGGGGCTAAAGCCGGAAGGGGCGGGGCTAAAGGGGGGGGGGGCTTGCCGGGGCTCTAGGGGCCGTAGGGGGGAGGCTAAAAGGGGAATGGGCGAGGCAGAATCGTGTATGGGCAGGGCTAAAGGGGGAAAGGCCGTGGCTGAAGGCGGAATGGGCGTGGCTAAAGGGGGAATGGGCGGGGCCAAGGGCGGGGTGGGCGGGGCTAAGGGCGGAGTGGGCGGGGCTAAAGCCGGAAGGGGCGGGGCTAAAGCCGGAAGGGGCGGGGCTAAAGGGGGGGCTTGCCGGGGCTCTACGGGCCGTAGGGGGGAGGCTAAAAGGGGAATGGGCGAGGCAGAATCGTGTATGGGCAGGGCTAAAGGGGGAAAGGCCGTGGCTGAAGGCGGAATGGGCGTGGCTAAAGGGGGAATGGGCGGGGCCAAGGGCGGGGTGGGCGGGGCTAAGGGCGGAGTGGGCGGGGCTAAAGCCGGAAGGGGCGGGGCTAAAGGGGGGGGGCTTGCCGGGGCTCTAGGGGCCGTAGGGGGGAGGCTGAAAGGGGAATGGGCGAGGCAGAATGGTGTATGGGCAGGGCTAAAGGGGGAAAGGCCGTGGCTGAAGGCGGAATGGGCGTGGCTAAAGGGGGAATGGGCGGGGCAAAGGGCGGGGTGGGCGGGGCTAAAGCCGGAAGGGGCGGGGCTAAAGGCGGAAGGGGCGGGGCTAAAGCCGGGAGGGGCGGGGCTAAAGGGGGGGCTTGCCGGGGCTCTACGGGCCGTAGGGGGGAGGCTAAAAGGGGAATGGGCGAGGCAGAATCGTGTATGGGCAGGGCTAAAGGGGGAAAGGCCGTGGCTGAAGGCGGAATGGGCGTGGCTAAAGGGGGAATGGGCGGGGCCAAGGGCGGGGTGGGCGGGGCTAAGGGCGGAGTGGGCGGGGCTAAAGCCGGAAGGGGCGGGGCTAAAGGGGGGGGGGGGCTTGCCGGGGCTCTAGGGGCCGTAGGGGGGAGGCTCAAAGGGGAATGGGCGAGGCAGAATCGTGTATGGGCAGGGCTAAAGGGGGAAAGGCCGTGGCTGAAGGCGGAATGGGCGTGGCTAAAGGGGGAATGGGCGGGGGTGGGCGGGGCTAAGGGCGGAGTGGGCGGGGCTAAAGCCGGAAGGGGCGGGGCTAAAGCCGGAAGGGGCGGGGCTAAAGGGGGGGGCTTGCCGGGGCTCTAGGGGCCGTAGGGGGGAGGCTAAAAGGGGAATGGGCGAGGCAGAATCGTGTATGGGCAGGGCTAAAGGGGGAAAGGCCGTGGCTGAAGGCGGAATGGGCGTGGCTAAAGGGGGAATGGGCGGGGCCAAGGGCGGGGTGGGCGGGGCTAATGGCGGAGTGGGCGGGGCTAAAGCCGAATGGGGCGGGGCTAAAGCCGGAAGGGGCGGGGCTAAGGGGGGGGGCTTGCCGGGGCTCTAGGGGCCGTAGGGGGGAGGCTAAAAGGGGAATGGGCGAGGCAGAATCGTGTATGGGCAGGGCTAAAGGGGGAAAGGCCGTGGCTGAAGGCGGAATGGGCGTGGCTAAAGGGGGAATGGGCGGGGCCAAGGGCGGGGTGGGGCGGGGCTAAGGGCGGAGTGGGCGGGGCTAAAGCCGGAAGGGGCGGGGCTAAAGGGGGGGGCTTGCCGGGGCTCTAGGGGCCGTAGGGGAGAGGCTAAAAGGGGAATGGGCGAGGCAGAATGGTGTATGGGCAGGGCTAAAGGGGGAAAGGCCGTGGCTGAAGGCGGAATGGGCGTGGCTAAAGGGGGAATGGGCGGGGCCAAGGGCGGGGTGGGCGGGGCTAAGGGCGGAGTGGGCGGGGCTAAAGCCGGAAGGGGCGGGGCTAAAGGGGGGGGCTTGCCGGGGCTCTAGGGGCCGTAGGGGGGAGGCTAAAGGGGAAATGGGCGAGGCAGAATGGTGTATGGGCAGGGCTAAAGGGGGAAAGGCCGTGGCTGAAGGCGGAATGGGCGTGGCTAAAGGGGGAATGGGCGGGGCCAAGGGCGGGGTGGGCGGGGCTAAGGGCGGAGTGGGCGGGGCTAAAGCCGGAGTGGGCGGGGCGAAAGCCGGAAGGGGCGGGGCTAAAGGGGGGGGCTTGCCGGGGCTCTACGGGCCGTAGGGGGGAGGCTAAAAGGGGAATGGGCGAGGCAGAATCGTGTATGGGCAGGGCTAAAGGGGGAAAGGCCGTGGCTGAAGGCGGAATGGGCGTGGCTAAAGGGGGAATGGGCGGGGCCAAGGGCGGGGTGGGCGGGGCTAAGGGCGGAGTGGGCGGGGCTAAAGCCGGAAGGGGCGGGGCTAAAGGGGGGGGGCTTGCCGGGGCTCTAGGGGCCGTAGGGGGGAGGCTGAAAGGGGAATGGGCGAGGCAGAATGGTGTATGGGCAGGGCTAAAGGGGGAAAGGCCGTGGCTGAAGGCGGAATGGGCGTGGCTAAAGGGAGAATGGGCGGGCCAAGGGCGGGGTGGGCGGGGCTAAGGGCGGGGTGGGCGGGGCTAAGGGCGGAGGGTGGGCGGGGCTAAAGCCGGAAGGGGCGGGCTAAAGGGGGGGGCTTGCCGGGGCTCTAGGGGCCGTAGGGGGGAGGCTAAAAGGGGAATGGGCGAGGCAGAATCGTGTATGGGCAGGGCTAAAGGGGGAAAGGCCGTGGCTGAAGGCGGAATGGGCGTGGCTAAAGGGGGAATGGGCGGGGTGGGCGGGGCTAAGGGCGGAGTGGGCGGGGCGCTAAAGCCGGAAGGGGGGGGCTAAAGCCGGAAGGGGCGGGGCTAAAGGGGGTGGGGCTTGCCGGGGCTCTAGGGGCCGTAGGGGGGAGGCTAAAAGGGGAATGGGCGAGGCAGAATCGTGTATGGGCAGGGCTAAAGGGGGAAAGGCCGTGGCTGAAGGCGGAATGGGCGTGGCTAAAGGGGGAATGGGCGGGGCCAAGGGCGGGGCGGGCGGGGCTAAGGGCGGAGTGGGCGGGGCTAAAGCCGGAAGGGGCGGGGCTAAAGCCGGAAGGGGCGGGGCTAAAGGGGGGGCTTGCCGGGGCTCTAGGGGCCGTAGGGGGGAGGCTAAAAGGGGAATGGGCAAGGCAGAATCGTGTATGGGCAGGGCTAAAGGGGGAAAGGCCGTGGCTGAAGGCGGAATGGGCGTGGCTAAAGAGGGAATGGGCGGGGCCAAGGGCGGGGTGGGCGGGGCCTAAGGGCGGAGTGGGGCGGGGCTAAAGCCGGAAGGGGCGGGGCTAAAGCAGGAAGGGGCGGGCTAAAGGGGGGTTGCCGGGGCTCTAGGGGCCGTAGGGGGGAGGCTAAAAGGGGAATGGGCAAGGCAGAATCGTGTATGGGCAGGGCTAAAGGGGGAAAGGCCGTGGCTGAAGGCGGAATGGGCGTGGCTAAAGGGGGAATGGGCGGGGCCAAGGGCGGGGTGGGCGGGGCTAAGGGCGGAGTGGGCGGGGCTAAAGCCGGAAGGGGCGGGGCTAAAGCAGGAAGGGGCGGGGCTAAAGGGGGGGGCTTGCCGGGGCTCTAGGGGCCGTAGGGGGGAGGCTAAAAGGGGAATGGGCGAGGCAGAATCGTGTATGGGCAGGGCTAAAGGGGGAAAGGCCGTGGCTGAAGGCGGAATGGGCGTGGCTAAAGGGGGAATGGGCGGGGCCAAGGGCGGGGTGGGCGGGGCTAAGGGCGGAGTGGGCGGGGCTAAAGCCGGAAGGGGCGGGGCGAAAGCCGGAAGGGGCGGGGCTAAAGGGGGGGGCTTGCCGGGGCTCTAGGGGCCGTAGGGGGGAGGCTAAAAGGGGAATGGGCAAGGCAGAATCATGTATGGGCAGGGCTAAAGGGGGAAAGGCCGTGGCTGAAGGCGGAATGGGCGTGGCTAAAGGGGGAATGGGCGGGGCCAAGGGCGGGGTGGGCGGGGCTAAGGGCGGAGTGGGCGGGGCTAAAGACGGAAGGGGCGGGGCTAAAGGGGGGGGCTTGCCGGGGCTCTAGGGGCCGTAGGGGGGAGGCTAAAAGGGGAATGGGCGAGGCAGAATCGTGTATGGGCAGGGCTAAAGGGGGAAAGGCCGTGGCTGAAGGCGGAATGGGCGTGGCTAAAGGGGGAATGGGCGGGGCCAAGGGCGGGGTGGGCGGGGCTAAGGGCGGAGTGGGCGGGGCTAAAGCCGGAAGGGGCGGGGCTAAAGCCGGGAGGGGCGGGGCTAAAGGGGGGGCTTGCCGGGGCTCTACGGGCCGTAGGGGGGAGGCTAAAAGGGGAATGGGCGAGGCAGAATCGTGTATGGGCAGGGCTAAAGGGGGAAAGGCCGTGGCTGAAGGCGGAATGGGCGTGGCTAAAGGGGGAATGGGCGGGGCCAAGGGCGGGGTGGGCGGGGCTAAAGGCGGAGTGGGCGGGGCTAAAGCCGGAAGGGGCGGGGCTAAAGGGGGGGGCTTGCCGGGGCTCTAGGGGCCGTAGGGGGGAGGCTAAAAGGGGAATGGGCGAAGCAGAATCGTGTATGGGCAGGGCTAAAGGGGGAAAGGCCGTGGCTGAAGGCGGAATGGGCGTGGCTAAAGGGGGAATGGGCGGGGCCAAGGGCGGAGTGGGCGGGGCTAAAGCCGGAAGGGGCGGGGCTAAAGGGGGGGGGCTTGCCGGGGCTCTAGGGGCCGTAGGGGGGAGGCTGAAAGGGGAATGGGCGAGGCAGAATGGTGTATGGGCAGGGCTAAAGGGGGAAAGGCCGTGGCTGAAGGCGGAATGGGCGTGGCTAAAGGCGGAATGGGCGGGGCCAAGGGCGGGGTGGGCGGGGCTAAGGGCGGAGTGGGCGGGGCTAAAGCCGGAAGGGGCGGGGCTAAAGCCGGGAAAGGCGGGGGCTAAAGGGGGGGGCTTGCCGGGGCTCTACGGGCCGTAGGGGGGAGGCTAAAAGGGGAATGGGCGAGGCAGAATGGTGTATGGGCAGGGCTAAAGGGGGAAAGGCCGTGGCTGAAGGCGGAATGGGCGTGGCTAAAGGGGGAATGGGCGGGGCCAAGGGCAGGGTGGGCGGGGCTAAGGGCGGAGTGGGCGGGGCTAAGGGCGGAGTGGGCGGGGCTAAAGCCGGAAGGGGCGGGGCTAAAGCCGGAAGGGGCGGGGCTAAAGGGGGGGGCTTGCCGGGGCTCTAGGGGCCGTAGGGGGGAGGCTAAAAGGGGAATGGGCGAGGCAGAATCGTGTATGGGCAGGGCTAAAGGGGGAAAGGCCGTGGCTGAAGGCGGAATGGGCGTGGCTAAAGGGGGAATGGGCGGGGCCAAGGGCGGGGTGGGCGGGGCTAAGGGCGGAGTGGGCGGGGCTAAAGCCGGAAGGGGCGGGGCTAAAGCCGGAAGGGGCGGGGCTAAATGCGGGGGGGGCTTGCCGGGGCTCTCGGGGCCGTAGGGGGGAGGCTAAAAGGGGAATGGGCGAGGCAGAATGGTGTATGGGCAGGGCTAAAGGGGGAAAGGCCGTGGCTGAAGGCGGAATGGGCGTGGCTAAAGGGGGAATGGGCGGGGCCAAGGGCGGGGTGGGCGGGGCCAAGGGCGGAGTGGGCGGGGCTAAAGCCGGAAGGGGCGGGGCTAAAGCCGGAAGGGGCGGGGCTAAAGGGGGGGGCTTGCCGGGGCTCTAGGGGCCGTAGGGGGGAGGCTCAAAGGGGAATGGGCGAGGCAGAATCGTGTATGGGCAGGGCTAAAGGGGGAAAGGCCGTGGCTGAAGGCGGAATGGGCGTGGCTAAAGGGGGAATGGGCGGGGCCAAGGGCGGAGTGGGCGGGCCTAAAGCCGGAAGGGGCGGGGCTAACGCCGGAAGGGCCGGGGCTAAAGGGGGGGGGGCTTGCCGGGGCTCTAGGGGCCGTAGGGGGGAGGCTAAAAGGGGAATGGGCGAGGCAGAATGGTGTATGGGCAGGGCTAAAGGGGGATAGGCCGTGGCTGAAGGCGGAATGGGCGGGGCCAAGGGCGGGGTGGGCGGGGCTAAGGGCGGAGTGGGCGGGGCTAAAGCCGGAAGGGGCGGGGCTAAAGGGGGGGGGGCTTGCCGGGGCTCTAGGGGCCGTAGGGGGGAGGCTAAAAGGGGAATGGGCGAGGCAGAATCGTGTATGGGCAGGGCTAAAGGGGGAAAGGCCGTGGCTGAAGGCGGAATGGGCGTGGCTAAAGGGGGAATGGGCGGGGCCAAGGGCGGGGTGGGCGGGGCTAAGGGCGGAGTGGGCGGGGCTAAAGCCGGAAGGGGCGGGGCTAAAGCCGGAAGGGGCGGGGCTAAAGGGGGGGCTTGCCGGGGCTCTACGGGCCGTAGGGGGGAGGCTAAAAGGGGAATGGGCGAGGCAGAATCGTGTATGGGCAGGGCTAAAGGGGGAAAGGCCGTGGCTGAAGGCGGAATGGGCGTGGCTAAAGGGGGAATGGGCGGGGCCAAGGGCGGGGTGGGCGGGGCTAAGGGCGGAGTGGGCGGGGCTAAAGCCGGAAGGGGCGGGGCTAAAGGGGGGGGGCTTGCCGGGGCTCTAGGGGCCGTAGGGGGGAGGCTGAAAGGGGAAATGGGCGAGGCAGAATGGTGTATGGGCAGGGCTAAAGGGGGAAAGGCCGTGGCTGAAGGCGGAATGGGCGTGGCTAAAGGGGGAATGGGCGGGGCAAAGGGCGGGGTGGGCGGGGCTAAGGGCGGAGTGGGCGGGGCTAAAGGCGGAAGGGGCGGGGCTAAAGCCGGGAGGGGCGGGGCTAAAGGGGGGGCTTGCCGGGGCTCTACGGGCCGTAGGGGGGAGGCTAAAAGGGGAATGGGCGAGGCAGAATCGTGTATGGGCAGGGCTAAAGGGGGAAAGGCCGTGGCTGAAGGCGGAATGGGCGTGGCTAAAGGGGGAATGGGCGGGGCCAAGGGCGGGGTGGGCGGGGCTAAGGGCGGAGTGGGCGGGGCTAAAGCCGGAAGGGGCGGGGCTAAAGGGGGGGGGGGGCTTGCCGGGGCTCTAGGGGCCGTAGGGGGGAGGCTCAAAGGGGAATGGGCGAGGCAGAATCGTGTATGGGCAGGGCTAAAGGGGGAAAGGCCGTGGCTGAAGGCGGAATGGGCGTGGCTAAAGGGGGAATGGGCGGGGTGGGCGGGGCTAAGGGCGGAGTGGGCGGGGCTAAAGCCGGAAGGGGCGGGGCTAAAGCCGGAAGGGGCGGGGCTAAAGGGGGGGGGCTTGCCGGGGCTCTAGGGGCCGTAGGGGGGAGGCTAAAAGGGGAATGGGCGAGGCAGAATCGTGTATGGGCAGGGCTAAAGGGGGAAAGGCCGTGGCTGAAGGCGGAATGGGCGTGGCTAAAGGGGGAATGGGCGGGGCCAAGGGCGGGGTGGGCGGGGCTAAGGGCGGAGTGGGCGGGGCTAAAGCCGAATGGGGCGGGGCTAAAGGGGGGGGCTTGCCGGGGCTCTAGGGGCCGTAGGGGGGAGGCTAAAAGGGGAATGGGCGAGGCAGAATGGTGTATGGGCAGGGCTAAAGGGGGAAAGGCCGTGGCTGAAGGCGGAATGGGCGTGGCTAAAGGGGGAATGGGCGGGGCCAAGGGCGGGGTGGGCGGGGCTAAGGGCGGAGTGGGCGGGGCTAAAGCCGGAGTGGGCGGGGCGAAAGCCGGAAGGGGCGGGGCTAAAGGGGGGGCTTGCCGGGGCTCTACGGGCCGTAGGGGGGAGGCTAAAAGGGGAATGGGCGAGGCAGAATCGTGTATGGGCAGGGCTAAAGGGGGAAAGGCCGTGGCTGAAGGCGGAATGGGCGTGGCTAAAGGGGGAATGGGCGGGGCCAAGGGCGGGGTGGGCGGGGCTAAGGGCGGAGTGGGCGGGGCTAAAGCCGGAAGGGGCGGGGCTAAAGGGGGGGGGCTTGCCGGGGCTCTAGGGGCCGTAGGGGGGAGGCTGAAAGGGGAATGGGCGAGGCAGAATGGTGTATGGGCAGGGCTAAAGGGGGAAAGGCCGTGGCTGAAGGCGGAATGGGCGTGGCTAAAGGGAGAATGGGCGGGGCCAAGGGCGGGGTGGGCGGGGCTAAGGGCGGGGTGGGCGGGGCTAAGGGCGGAGTGGGCGGGGCTAAAGCCGGAAGGGGCGGGGCTAAAGGGGGGGCTTGCCGGGGCTCTAGGGGCCGTAGGGGGGAGGCTAAAAGGGGAATGGGCGAGGCAGAATCGTGTATGGGCAGGGCTAAAGGGGGAAAGGCCGTGGCTGAAGGCGGAATGGGCGTGGCTAAAGGGGGAATGGGCGGGGTGGGCGGGGCTAAGGGCGGAGTGGGCGGGGCTAAAGCCGGAAGGGGGGGGCTAAAGCCGGAAGGGGCGGGGCTAAAGGGGGTGGGGCTTGCCGGGGCTCTAGGGGCCGTAGGGGGGAGGCTAAAAGGGGAATGGGCGAGGCAGAATCGTGTATGGGCAGGGCTAAAGGGGGAAAGGCCGTGGCTGAAGGCGGAATGGGCGTGGCTAAAGGGGGAATGGGCGGGGCCAAGGGCGGGGTGGGCGGGGCTAAGGGCGGAGTGGGCGGGGCTAAAGCCGGAAGGGGCGGGGCTAAAGCCGGAAGGGGCGGGGCTAAAGGGGGGGCTTGCCGGGGCTCTAGGGGCCGTAGGGGGGAGGCTAAAAGGGGAATGGGCAAGGCAGAATCGTGTATGGGCAGGGCTAAAGGGGGAAAGGCCGTGGCTGAAGGCGGAATGGGCGTGGCTAAAGGGGGAATGGGCGGGGCCAAGGGCGGGGTGGGCGGGGCTAAGGGCGGAGTGGGCGGGGGCTAAAGCCGGAAGGGGCGGGGCTAAAGCAGGAAGGGGCGGGGCTAAAGGGGGGGGGCTTGCCGGGGCTCTAGGGGCCGTAGGGGGGAGGCTAAAAGGGGAATGGGCAAGGCAGAATCGTGTATGGGCAGGGCTAAAGGGGGAAAGGCCGTGGCTGAAGGCGGAATGGGCGTGGCTAAAGGGGGAATGGGCGGGGCCAAGGGCGGAGGTGGGCGGGCCTAAAGCCGGAAGGGGCGGGGCTAACGCCGGAAGGGCCGGGGCTAAAGGGGGGGGGCTTGCCGGGGCTCTAGGGGCCGTAGGGGGGAGGCTAAAAGGGGAATGGGCGAGGCAGAATGGTGTATGGGCAGGGCTAAAGGGGGATAGGCCGTGGCTGAAGGCGGAATGGGCGGGGCCAAGGGCGGGGTGGGCGGGGCTAAGGGCGGAGTGGGCGGGGCTAAAGCCGGAAGGGGCGGGGCTAAAGGGGGGGGGGGCTTGCCGGGGCTCTAGGGGCCGTAGGGGGGAGGCTAAAAGGGGAATGGGCGAGGCAGAATCGTGTATGGGCAGGGCTAAAGGGGGAAAGGCCGTGGCTGAAGGCGGAATGGGCGTGGCTAAAGGGGGAATGGGCGGGGCCAAGGGCGGGGTGGGCGGGGCTAAGGGCGGAGTGGGCGGGGCTAAAGCCGGAAGGGGCGGGGCTAAAGCCGGAAGGGGCGGGGCTAAAGGGGGGGCTTGCCGGGGCTCTACGGGCCGTAGGGGGGAGGCTAAAAGGGGAATGGGCGAGGCAGAATCGTGTATGGGCAGGGCTAAAGGGGGAAAGGCCGTGGCTGAAGGCGGAATGGGCGTGGCTAAAGGGGGAATGGGCGGGGCCAAGGGCGGGGTGGGCGGGGCTAAGGGCGGAGTGGGCGGGGCTAAAGCCGGAAGGGGCGGGGCTAAAGGGGGGGGGCTTGCCGGGGCTCTAGGGGCCGTAGGGGGGAGGCTGAAAGGGGAATGGGCGAGGCAGAATGGTGTATGGGCAGGGCTAAAGGGGGAAAGGCCGTGGCTGAAGGCGGAATGGGCGTGGCTAAAGGGGGAATGGGCGGGGCAAAGGGCGGGGTGGGCGGGGCTAAGGGCGGAGTGGGCGGGGCTAAAGGCGGAAGGGGCGGGGCTAAAGCCGGGAGGGGCGGGGCTAAAGGGGGGGCTTGCCGGGGCTCTACGGGCCGTAGGGGGGAGGCTAAAAGGGGAATGGGCGAGGCAGAATCGTGTATGGGCAGGGCTAAAGGGGGAAAGGCCGTGGCTGAAGGCGGAATGGGCGTGGCTAAAGGGGGGAATGGGCGGGGCCAAGGGCGGGGGTGGGCGGGGCTTAAGGGCGGAGTGGGCGGGGCTAAAGCCGGAAGGGGCGGGGCTAAAGGGGGGGGGGGGGCTTGCCGGGGCTCTAGGGGCCGTAGGGGGGAGGCTCAAAGGGGAATGGGCGAGGCAGAATCGTGTATGGGCAGGGCTAAAGGGGGAAAGGCCGTGGCTGAAGGCGGAATGGGCGTGGCTAAAGGGGGAATGGGCGGGGTGGGCGGGGCTAAGGGCGGAGTGGGCGGGGCTAAAGCCGGAAGGGGCGGGGCTAAAGCCGGAAGGGGCGGGGCTAAAGGGGGGGGGCTTGCCGGGGCTCTAGGGGCCGTAGGGGGGAGGCTAAAAGGGGAATGGGCGAGGCAGAATCGTGTATGGGCAGGGCTAAAGGGGGAAAGGCCGTGGCTGAAGGCGGAATGGGCGTGGCTAAAGGGGGAATGGGCGGGGCCAAGGGCGGGGTGGGCGGGGCTAAGGGCGGAGTGGGCGGGGCTAAAGCCGAATGGGGCGGGGCTAAAGGGGGGGGCTTGCCGGGGCTCTAGGGGCCGTAGGGGGGAGGCTAAAAGGGGAATGGGCGAGGCAGAATGGTGTATGGGCAGGGCTAAAGGGGGAAAGGCCGTGGCTGAAGGCGGAATGGGCGTGGCTAAAGGGGGAATGGGCGGGGCCAAGGGCGGGGTGGGCGGGGCTAAGGGCGGAGTGGGCGGGGCTAAAGCCGGAGTGGGCGGGGCGAAAGCCGGAAGGGGCGGGGCTAAAGGGGGGGCTTGCCGGGGCTCTACGGGCCGTAGGGGGGAGGCTAAAAGGGGAATGGGCGAGGCAGAATCGTGTATGGGCAGGGCTAAAGGGGGAAAGGCCGTGGCTGAAGGCGGAATGGGCGTGGCTAAAGGGGGAATGGGCGGGGCCAAGGGCGGGGTGGGCGGGGCTAAGGGCGGAGTGGGCGGGGCTAAAGCCGGAAGGGGCGGGGCTAAAGGGGGGGGGCTTGCCGGGGCTCTAGGGGCCGTAGGGGGGAGGCTGAAAGGGGAATGGGCGAGGCAGAATGGTGTATGGGCAGGGCTAAAGGGGGAAAGGCCGTGGCTGAAGGCGGAATGGGCGTGGCTAAAGGGAGAATGGGCGGGGCCAAGGGCGGGGTGGGCGGGGCTAAGGGCGGGGTGGGCGGGGCTAAGGGCGGAGTGGGCGGGGCTAAAGCCGGAAGGGGCGGGGCTAAAGGGGGGGCTTGCCGGGGCTCTAGGGGCCGTAGGGGGGAGGCTAAAAGGGGAATGGGCGAGGCAGAATCGTGTATGGGCAGGGCTAAAGGGGGAAAGGCCGTGGCTGAAGGCGGAATGGGCGTGGCTAAAGGGGGAATGGGCGGGGTGGGCGGGGCTAAGGGCGGAGTGGGCGGGGCTAAAGCCGGAAGGGGGGGGCTAAAGCCGGAAGGGGCGGGGCTAAAGGGGGTGGGGCTTGCCGGGGCTCTAGGGGCCGTAGGGGGGAGGCTAAAAGGGGAATGGGCGAGGCAGAATCGTGTATGGGCAGGGCTAAAGGGGGAAAGGCCGTGGCTGAAGGCGGAATGGGCGTGGCTAAAGGGGGAATGGGCGGGGCCAAGGGCGGGGTGGGCGGGGCTAAGGGCGGAGTGGGCGGGGCTAAAGCCGGAAGGGGCGGGGCTAAAGCCGGAAGGGGCGGGGCTAAAGGGGGGGCTTGCCGGGGCTCTAGGGGCCGTAGGGGGGAGGCTAAAAGGGGAATGGGCAAGGCAGAATCGTGTATGGGCAGGGCTAAAGGGGGAAAGGCCGTGGCTGAAGGCGGAATGGGCGTGGCTAAAGGGGGAATGGGCGGGGCCAAGGGCGGGGTGGGCGGGGCTAAGGGCGGAGTGGGCGGGGCTAAAGCCGGAAGGGGCGGGGCTAAAGCAGGAAGGGGCGGGGCTAAAGGGGGGGGGCTTGCCGGGGCTCTAGGGGCCGTAGGGGGGAGGCTAAAAGGGGAATGGGCAAGGCAGAATCGTGTATGGGCAGGGCTAAAGGGGGAAAGGCCGTGGCTGAAGGCGGAATGGGCGTGGCTAAAGGGGGAATGGGCGGGGCCAAGGGCGGGGTGGGCGGGGCTAAGGGCGGAGTGGGCGGGGCTAAAGCCGGAAGGGGCGGGGCTAAAGCAGGAAGGGGCGGGGCTAAAGGGGGGGGCTTGCCGGGGCTCTAGGGGCCGTAGGGGGGAGGCTAAAAGGGGAATGGGCGAGGCAGAATCGTGTATGGGCAGGGCTAAAGGGGGAAAGGCCGTGGCTGAAGGCGGAATGGGCGTGGCTAAAGGGGGAATGGGCGGGGCCAAGGGCGGGGTGGGCGGGGCTAAGGGCGGAGTGGGCGGGGCTAAAGCCGGAAGGGGCGGGGCGAAAGCCGGAAGGGGCGGGGCTAAAGGGGGGGGGCTTGCCGGGGCTCTAGGGGCCGTAGGGGGGAGGCTAAAAGGGGAATGGGCGAGGCAGAATCGTGTATGGGCAGGGCTAAAGGGGGAAAGGCCGTGGCTGAAGGCGGAATGGGCGTGGCTAAAGGGGGAATGGGCGGGGCCAAGGGCGGGGTGGGCGGGGCTAAGGGCGGAGTGGGCGGGGCTAAAGACGGAAGGGGCGGGGGCTAAAGGGGGGGGGCTTGCCGGGGCTCTAGGGGCCGTAGGGGGAGGCTAAAAGGGGAATGGGCGAGGCAGAATCGTGTATGGGCAGGGCTAAAGGGGGAAAGGCCGTGGCTGAAGGCGGAATGGGCGTGGCTAAAGGGGGAATGGGCGGGGCCAAGGGCGGGGTGGGCGGGGCTAAGGGCGGAGTGGGCGGGGCTAAAGCCGGAAGGGGCGGGGCTAAAGGGGGGGCTTGCCGGGGCTCTAGGGGCCGTAGGGGGGAGGCTAAAAGGGGAATGGGCAAGGCAGAATCGTGTATGGGCAGGGCTAAAGGGGGAAAGGCCGTGGCTGAAGGCGGAATGGGCGTGGCTAAAGGGGGAATGGGCGGGGCCAAGGGCGGGGTGGGCGGGGCTAAGGGCGGAGTGGGCGGGGCTAAAGCCGGAAGGGGCGGGGCTAAAGCAGGAAGGGGCGGGGCTAAAGGGGGGGGGGGCTTGCCGGGGCTCTAGGGGCCGTAGGGGGGAGGCTAAAAGGGGAATGGGCAAGGCAGAATCGTGTATGGGCAGGGCTAAAGGGGGAAAGGCCGTGGCTGAAGGCGGAATGGGCGTGGCTAAAGGGGGAATGGGCGGGGCCAAGGGCGGGGGTGGGCGGGGCTAAGGGCGGAGTGGGCGGGGCTAAAGCCGGAAGGGGCGGGGCTAAAGCCGGGAAGGGGCGGGGCTAAAGGGGGGGGCTTGCCGGGGCTCTAGGGGCCGTAGGGGGGAGGCTAAAAGGGGAATGGGCGAGGCAGGAATGGTGTATGGGCAGGGCTAAAGGGGGAAAGGCCGTGGCTGAAGGCGGAATGGGCGTGGCTAAAGGGGGAATGGGCGGGGCCAAGGGCGGGGTGGGCGGGGCTAAGGGCGGAGTGGGCGGGGCTAAAACCGGAAGGGGCGGGGCTAAAGCCGGAAGGGGCGGGGCTAAATCCGGAAGGGGCGGGGCTAAAGGGGGGGCTTGCCGGGGCTCTACGGGCCGTAGGGGGGAGGCTAAAAGGGGAATGGGCGAGGCAGAATGGTGTATGGGCAGGGCTAAAGGGGGAAAGGCCGTGGCTGAAGGCGGAATGGGCGTGGCTAAAGGGGGAATGGGCGGGGCCAAGGGCGGGGTGGGCGGGGCTAAGGGCGGAGTGGGCGGGGCTAAAGCCGGAAGGGGCGGGGGCTAAAGGGGGGGGGCTTGCCGGGGCTCTAGGGGCCGTAGGGGGGAGGCTGAAAGGGGAATGGGCGAGGCAGAATGGTGTATGGGCAGGGCTAAAGGGGGAAAGGCCGTGGCTGAAGGCGGAATGGGCGTGGCTAAAGGGGGAATGGGCGGGGCCAAGGGCGGGGTGGGCGGGGCTAAGGGCGGAGTGGGCGGGGCTAAAGCCGGAAGGGGCGGGGCTAAAGCCGGAAGGGGCGGGGCTAAAGGGGGGGGGCTTGCCGGGGCTCTAGGGGCCGTAGGGGGGAGGCTAAAAGGGGAATGGGCAAGGCAGAATCGTGTATGGGCAGGGCTAAAGGGGGAAAGGCCGTGGCTGTAGGCGGAATGGGCGTGGCTAAAGGGGGAATGGGCGGGGCCAAGGGCGGGGTGGGCGGGGCTAAGGGCGGAGTGGGCGGGGCTAAAGCCGGAAGGGGCGGGGCTAAAGGGGGGGGCTTGCCGGGGCTCTAGGGGCCGTAGGGGGGATGCTGAAAGGGGAATGGGCGAGGCAGAATGGTGTATGGGCAGGGCTAAAGGGGGAAAGGCCGTGGCTGAAGGCGGAATGGGCGTGGCTAAAGGGGGAATGGGCGGGGCAAAGGGCGGGGTGGGCGGGGCTAAGGGCGGAGTGGGCGGGGCTAAAGGCGGAAGGGGCGGGGCTAAAGCCGGGAGGGGCGGGGCTAAAGGGGGGGCTTGCCGGGGCTCTACGGGCCGTAGGGGGGAGGCTAAAAGGGGAATGGGCGAGGCAGAATCGTGTATGGGCAGGGCTAAAGGGGGAAAGGCCGTGGCTGAAGGCGGAATGGGCGTGGCTAAAGGGGGAATGGGCGGGGGCCAAGGGCGGGGTGGGCGGGGCTAAGGGCGGAGTGGGCGGGGCTAAAGCCGGAAGGGGCGGGGCTAAAGGGGGGGGGGGGCTTGCCGGGGCTCTAGGGGCCGTAGGGGGGAGGCTCAAAGGGGAATGGGCGAGGCAGAATCGTGTATGGGCAGGGCTAAAGGGGGAAAGGCCGTGGCTGAAGGCGGAATGGGCGTGGCTAAAGGGGGAATGGGCGGGGTGGGCGGGGCTAAGGGCGGAGTGGGCGGGGCTAAAGCCGGAAGGGGGCGGGGCTAAAGCCGGAAGGGGCGGGGCTAAAGGGGGGGGGCTTGCCGGGGCTCTAGGGGCCGTAGGGGGGAGGCTAAAAGGGGAATGGGCGAGGCAGAATCGTGTATGGGCAGGGCTAAAGGGGGAAAGGCCGTGGCTGAAGGCGGAATGGGCGTGGCTAAAGGGGGAATGGGCGGGGCCAAGGGCGGGGTGGGCGGGGCTAAGGGCGGAGTGGGCGGGGCTAAAGCCGGAAGGGGCGGGGCTAAAGCCGGGAAGGGGCGGGGCTAAAGGGGGGGGCTTGCCGGGGCTCTAGGGGCCGTAGGGGGGAGGCTAAAAGGGGAATGGGCGAGGCAGAATCGTGTATGGGCAGGGCTAAAGGGGGAAAGGCCGTGGCTGAAGGCGGAATGGGCGTGGCTAAAGGGGGAATGGGCGGGGCCAAGGGCGGGGTGGGCGGGGCTAAGGGCGGAGTGGGCGGGGCTAAAGCCGGAAGGGGCGGGGCTAAAGGGGGGGGCTTGCCGGGGCTCTAGGGGCCGTAGGGGGGAGGCTAAAAGGGGAATGGGCGAGGCAGAATGGTGTATGGGCAGGGCTAAAGGGGGAAAGGCCGTGGCTGAAGGCGGAATGGGCGTGGCTAAAGGGGGAATGGGCGGGGCCAAGGGCGGGGTGGGCGGGGCTAAAGGCGGAGTGGGCGGGGCTAAAGCCGGAGTGGGCGGGGCGAAAGCCGGAAGGGGCGGGGCTAAAGGGGGGGCTTGCCGGGGCTCTACGGGCCGTAGGGGGGAGGCTAAAAGGGGAATGGGCGAGGCAGAATCGTGTATGGGCAGGGCTAAAGGGGGAAAGGCCGTGGCTGAAGGCGGAATGGGCGTGGCTAAAGGGGGAATGGGCGGGGCCAAGGGCGGGGTGGGCGGGGCTAAGGGCGGAGTGGGCGGGGCTAAAGCCGGAAGGGGCGGGGCTAAAGGGGGGGGGCTTGCCGGGGCTCTAGGGGCCGTAGGGGGGAGGCTGAAAGGGGAATGGGCGAGGCAGAATGGTGTATGGGCAGGGCTAAAGGGGGAAAGGCCGTGGCTGAAGGCGGAATGGGCGTGGCTAAAGGGAGAATGGGCGGGGCCAAGGGCGGGGTGGGCGGGGCTAAGGGCGGGGTGGGCGGGGCTAAGGGCGGAGTGGGCGGGGCTAAAGCCGGAAGGGGCGGGGCTAAAGGGGGGGCTTGCCGGGGCTCTAGGGGCCGTAGGGGGGAGGCTAAAAGGGGAATGGGCGAGGCAGAATCGTGTATGGGCAGGGCTAAAGGGGGAAAGGCCGTGGCTGAAGGCGGAATGGGCGTGGCTAAAGGGGGAATGGGCGGGGTGGGCGGGGCTAAGGGCGGAGTGGGCGGGGCTAAAGCCGGAAGGGGGGGGGCTAAAGCCGGAAGGGGCGGGGCTAAAGGGGGTGGGGCTTGCCGGGGCTCTAGGGGCCGTAGGGGGGAGGCTAAAAGGGGAATGGGCGAGGCAGAATCGTGTATGGGCAGGGCTAAAGGGGGAAAGGCCGTGGCTGAAGGCGGAATGGGCGTGGCTAAAGGGGGAATGGGCGGGGCCAAGGGCGGGGCGGGCGGGGCTAAGGGCGGAGTGGGCGGGGCTAAAGCCGGAAGGGGCGGGGCTAAAGCCGGAAGTGGCGGGGCTAAAGGGGGGGCTTGCCGGGGCTCTAGGGGCCGTAGGGGGGGAGGCTAAAAGGGGAATGGGCAAGGCAGAATCGTGTATGGGCAGGGCTAAAGGGGGAAAGGCCGTGGCTGAAGGCGGAATGGGCGTGGCTAAAGAGGGAATGGGCGGGGCCAAGGGCGGGGTGGGCGGGGCTAAGGGCGGAGTGGGCGGGGCTAAAGCCGGAAGGGGCGGGGCTAAAGCAGGAAGGGGCGGGGCTAAAGGGGGGGGGCTTGCCGGGGCTCTAGGGGCCGTAGGGGGGAGGCTAAAAGGGGAATGGGCAAGGCAGAATCGTGTATGGGCAGGGCTAAAGGGGGAAAGGCCGTGGCTGAAGGCGGAATGGGCGTGGCTAAAGGGGGAATGGGCGGGGCCAAGGGCGGGGTGGGCGGGGCTAAGGGCGGAGTGGGCGGGGCTAAAGCCGGAAGGGGCGGGGCTAAAGCAGGAAGGGGCGGGGCTAAAGGGGGGGGCTTGCCGGGGCTCTAGGGGCCGTAGGGGGGAGGCTAAAAGGGGAATGGGCGAGGCAGAATCGTGTATGGGCAGGGCTAAAGGGGGAAAGGCCGTGGCTGAAGGCGGAATGGGCGTGGCTAAAGGGGGAATGGGCGGGGCCAAGGGCGGGGTGGGCGGGGCTAAAGCCGGAAGGGGCGGGGCTAAAGCCGGAAGGGGCGGGGCTAAAGGGGGGGCTTGCCGGGGCTCTAGGGGCCGTAGGGGGGAGGCTAAAAGGGGAATGGGCAAGGCAGAATCGTGTATGGGCAGGGCTAAAGGGGGAAAGGCCGTGGCTGAAGGCGGAATGGGCGTGGCTAAAGGGGGAATGGGCGGGGCCAAGGGCGGGGTGGGCGGGGCTAAGGGCGGAGTGGGCGGGGCTAAAGCCGGAAGGGGCGGGGCTAAAGCAGGAAGGGGCGGGGCTAAAGGGGGGGGGCTTGCCGGGGCTCTAGGGGCCGTAGGGGGGAGGCTAAAAGGGGAATGGGCAAGGCAGAATCGTGTATGGGCAGGGCTAAAGGGGGAAAGGCCGTGGCTGAAGGCGGAATGGGCGTGGCTAAAGGGGGAATGGGCGGGGCCAAGGGCGGGGTGGGCGGGGCTAAGGGCGGAGTGGGCGGGGCTAAAGCCGGAAGGGGCGGGGCTAAAGCAGGAAGGGGCGGGGCTAAAGGGGGGGGCTTGCCGGGGCTCTAGGGGCCGTAGGGGGGAGGCTAAAAGGGGAATGGGCGAGGCAGAATCGTGTATGGGCAGGGCTAAAGGGGGAAAGGCCGTGGCTGAAGGCGGAATGGGCGTGGCTAAAGGGGGAATGGGCGGGGCCAAGGGCGGGGTGGGCGGGGCTAAGGGCGGAGTGGGCGGGGCTAAAGCCGGAAGGGGCGGGGCTAAAGGGGGGGGGCTTGCCGGGGCTCTAGGGGCCGTAGGGGGGAGGCTGAAAGGGGAATGGGCGAGGCAGAATGGTGTATGGGCAGGGCTAAAGGGGGAAAGGCCGTGGCTGAAGGCGGAATGGGCGTGGCTAAAGGGGGAATGGGCGGGGCCAAGGGCGGGGTGGGCGGGGCTAAGGGCGGAGTGGGCGGGGCTAAGGGCGGAGTGGGCGGGGCTAAAGCCGGAAGGGGCGGGGCTAAAGGGGGGGGCTTGCCGGGGCTCTAGGGGCCGTAGGGGGGAGGCTAAAAGGGGAATGGGCAAGGCAGAATCGTGTATGGGCAGGGCTAAAGGGGGAAAGGCCGTGGCTGTAGGCGGAATGGGCGTGGCTAAAGGGGGAATGGGCGGGGCCAAGGGCGGGGTGGGCGGGGCTAATGGCGGAGTGGGCGGGGCTAAAGCCGGAAGGGGCGGGGCTAAAGGGGGGGGCTTGCCGGGGCTCTAGGGGCCGTAGGGGGGAGGCTAAAAGGGGAATGGGCGAGGCAGAATCGTGTATGGGCAGGGCTAAAGGGGGAAAGGCCGTGGCTGAAGGCGGAATGGGCGTGGCTAAAGGGGGAATGGGCGGGGCCAAGGGCGGGTTGGGCGGGGCTAAGGGCGGAGTGGGCGGGGCTAAAGGCGGAAGGGGCGGGGCTAAAGCCGGGAGGGGCGGGGCTAAAGGGGGGGCTTGCCGGGGCTCTACGGGCCGTAGGGGGGAGGCTAAAAGGGGAATGGGCGAGGCAGAATCGTGTATGGGCAGGGCTAAAGGGGGAAAGGCCGTGGCTGAAGGCGGAATGGGCGTGGCTAAAGGGGGAATGGGCGGGGCCAAGGGCGGGGTGGGCGGGGCTAAGGGCGGAGTGGGCGGGGCTAAAGCCGGAAGGGGCGGGGCTAAAGGGGGGGGGCTTGCCGGGGCTCTAGGGGCCGTAGGGGGGAGGCTGAAAGGGGAATGGGCGAGGCAGAATGGTGTATGGGCAGGGCTAAAGGGGGAAAGGCCGTGGCTGAAGGCGGAATGGGCGTGGCTAAAGGGGGAATGGGCGGGGCCAAGGGCGGAGTGGGCGGGGCTAAGGGCGGAGTGGGCGGGGCTAAAGCCGGAAGGGGCGGGGCTAAAGGGGGGGGCTTGCCGGGGCTCTAGGGGCCGTAGGGGGGAGGCTAAAAGGGGAATGGGCAAGGCAGAATCGTGTATGGGCAGGGCTAAAGGGGGAAAGGCCGTGG